>NC_052535.1:66381767-66686267 GCF_016699485.2 Gallus gallus | reverse complement strand
TATCTTTTAATGATTTATTATATATCTTGCTCATTGTCCCCTCAAAAAACATACATAAGGAAATGATTATAAATATAACATAAAAATTCTGCTTCTGCACAGATCATGATTTTTATCAGTTTTAGAAAAAACCTGTATTTTATTGATGTTATATTTAGATTACTATTTTAATTAAAACTTTGCTTCACATCTTTCATTTAGTGAATTATTTCAAGTGCTTACCCCCAATATCTGGCCGAAGCTTATTGTCATATCCTTGAAGTAAGGAGTCCAGTATATGAGTCACATCCCCGCCATGAATCTTTGGTGCAAGGACCCATGTTTTATTCACAGTTAGGTCTTCATCATCTTCATCATCTGCTTTATCAGCTCTAACAGTGATTGAATTGAAGAAAAAGAAAAACAAGCTTAGAAAAGAACAGTGAATTAAAATAATGAAGAGATAAAGAAGAAACTGGAAAATACTGAGCACTTATAATGTATTCTGGTGTCAACAGAAAGAGGCAAGCCCTTATTTCAAACATCAACACTTTGTTTTATGACTGCAGAAAGTGTAAGCTAATAAACTCATAAAGAGAAGGGTTGACATATCATGCATACAGAGAAACTCAAACCATAAGTCAAACACATAAAAGTATCCCCTTACTCTCAGCCTTTTCCTGCCTCAAAATGCAAAGCGAAATTTCCAAACTTTCCCCAATACATACCCCATTTTCAAGTCATGTCACTAATATTTCTAAGGGATGCTTATTCATCATAATAGATGTACCTCAGTGTTAGCAACGTTAATAGCATTTCTTTCTTCATAGCCTCTTGCTCTAGCTATTATATAAAGAATTAAACCTCACATATCCTCACTCAACTCCTTCCAATCATTAGTAAGCAAACTAACACTGCATCCATATGCTATGACTAAACAGTTGAAGTCATGTATCAATAATGTACTCACATATAAATGTGGGATGGTTAAAATCTTGTATCACTCCTAACTTAATCTTATTTCTTAGCTATCTCTTTTATCAAGATGGCACAGTTACACAAGAAAAACACTCATGTTCATTTATTGCCTATCTTTTAATTAGATAAGCAGCAATATACATTTTATCACTAAGTCATTAGAAAAATGGCAATACCTTAATTATGTCTGCAGATTCACTCAGATATCACCAAAAGGTCAAAGAATGCCTGGAAGTAGTTCTCTTTCCATTTGAATCAAATGAGTGTGGACTTAAATACTCCTCCAGTGCTAAAGTTTGTAATCTACATTACTTATCCAGCATATTTCAGGGAACTGCTATGGGCTTCAAGTCAAGCAAAGTGCATCAGACTGATAGCAGTAACTCTGACAGTCATACAACGTATCTTCACAAATGGACACTAGCAATTATTACTGAGGGTATGCAATTCATATAAATCAGTTCCAATGTTAGCATAAGCTTAGCTATTCCAGTAAAGAAATTAAAGTACCTTTCTTGTACAAATTTGTATCGTACACTGAATCTAAAGATATTACTGATAAATTATTAGAGAGGGATTTTCAAGAGTTTCTAAATTACAGTTATACACTGCCTTCAAGACTAAGGGTAACTTTTCTGCATGGGGACACAACACTAAATTTACAAAAGGACAGAAAAAGTCAGGAAAGGACAGAGATGGAACAGTCATGCCTGGCTATTACTGTAGCCCTTTGTGGGAATGCACCAAAACTCTCTGTATTTATAATTCTTTGCACTACCTCTCAGATAACATTACTAAGTTTCACTGAAACTCAAGATTATCACCACTGTGAAACTGCTCTGTGTTTTCAGCATGCCTGGATGATTTGGGGAGTGCAGTTGGGAGCTTGTCACAACTCAGTGACTTTCCAGAGGGTGAACAAAAGGCACTGCTTATACACCAGGGCTTTTATACCTAGCTTTCTGCAAACAAGTCACAAGAGTCTACTATAGCTGAAAGTGATGTTTAGTCTAAATATGAGGTTCACCATCAGCTTCCCTTGTAACATTCTAAAAAGTGTTTTCATTCTTTTAAATTGAAATGTGTTATATAATATTGAATATGTTTTCTATAATGTCTATGTTGTGCAGTAATGTCAGATATTAAATATTTAACATCTCCTATTAGCAGGATTCTGCGAATGTGAGCACTGAAAGAAGTAGAAAGCAAAGTTTGTAAGTGTGTACTCTGTATCCCACAAAGCTACCTACTGCCATCTCTTTCATGTTTCATTGCCACACTGCTTTTCTTTTTCTTCCTATTTTTGGCCCTGTTGTATCATATGCAATCTAATTGCTATGCAAATTTGCTTAAGGTTGCTAAGAGCACACAGGCAATCCCTGCTCCCCTGAGGCATTAAGATGATGAGGAGTAAAACTTAACTTATAAGCAGATCTCTAAGAAAGGAAACATTCACTACAAAACTGATCTTTTTTTCCCCTCGCTCTTTTTATTCCCCAGCCTTTCAACAGCAGAAAGTGCAGAGAAACTACTTAGGATCTGAGAGCTCTGTACAGAATGATGCAGAATGGTAAGCACAGTTTTGTCCCTCTTTTGTCTTACTTTTGCACCATTATTAATAACAGCTGAGAGTCAATCCAAATGAAATATACAAGACATCATGCCAAAGGTCCATGTCCACCATAAAAGTCTGGAGAGTGGCCTCATGGAATAGGATCCGGGTGTTCTGGCTGATGGAAAGTTGTATTTGAGTCAGCATTGTGCCCTGGCAGCCAGTGGGGCCAACTGTATCCTGAGGTGCCTCAGACCCAGCACTGCCAGCCAGATGAGGGGTCGGATTGTCCTGCCTTGGTCTGTGCTGTGTGGCCTCATTTGGAGAACTGTGTGCAGTTTTAGGCAATATAATATAAGTAGGACATGGAGCTAATAAAGAGCATCCAATGGAAGGCAACGAAGATTGTGAAGAGTCTAGAGGGCAAGATGTATGAGGAGTGGCTGAGGTCCCTGGGTTTGCTCAGCCCAGACCAGAGGAGCTGAGGGGAGGCCCCATGGCAACCTACAGCTCCTCACAGGAAGCAGAAGAGCAATGCTGAGCTCTGTACTCTGGTGACTGCAACAGGGCCCAAGGGAACAGCATGGAGCTGTGTCACGGGAGAGTCAGGCTGGGTGTTAGGGAAGGGTTCATTGCCAGAGAGTGGTGAGCAGGCTCCCAGGGCAGTGACCATAGCCCTGAGGTGCTGGAGTTCAAGGAGTGTTTGGACACCACTCACAGACATAAGGCTTGATTTTTGGGTGGTCAGGAGTCGGACTTAATGATTCTTGTGGGTCCCTTCCAACTCAGTATGTTCTATAATTCTAAATAAAGAAAAAATGAAAGAAAAATTTAAGTACATTCCAGGTTTTCACTTTCTCTTTTATCTAATGAGAAACCTCTGATCCTCCAATTTTAAAACTCTGAACTATAAGTCAGTATATAAATGAGAACACTAGTACTTACTGAAAGCTATTAATAATGCAATATCAGAGGAGGAGGGAAGAATTCCATCCCAACATCCAATTGCTTTTTCCAATAACTACTAAAAATATCTATTCAGAGAGGTACTTCTACCATAAAAAGTTTTTTAATTCCATACCATTACACTACCTTGCAACTCACTAATCCATTAGCTAAACCAGTGAAGAAAATATTGCAAATCTGAAATTAATATAACCAGATATGGAGGAAATAGGCTCACGCCATAAAATAAGCTAGTCTCACTTGCTCTACTCCTATCATACTGACCTTTTCAGAGATGATACTGACATCTTGCTACCAGCACACCATTTTTTTTTTCTTAAAATCTACTTTAAAATGTGACCAAAATCAAGCAAGTAATAAAGACTATAATTTCTCTGTAATGCTGCTGGCAGTCAGTTCTGCACTTCTGATTCAAAAGCCATAGCCACTGATGTGCAGTCACATAACAGAGATAAGACAGAAATGAGTCTGGCTGAAAAAAGGGAGTGACCAGAATATATAGGATGTCTTCTGTATGCCTTCCAGTGAAGCAGAGAATACACCACCTGTCAGCCTGAGTTCTCCATTCAGAGTTTTTTGGGGAAGTTGTATAAAGCAGCTAGCTCCCAAACAAAGCACACAGACACATGAATGCAATATGCCAGGCAGTGGGTACATATTCATTTCTTGGAACCAGAATTACTTTTGTCATGCTACATTCACTGACCAAATGCATTTCAAAGGTAGAAAATCCTTCAGAATTAAGAAGTCATCAGGATTTGCTAAGATGCTGTTACCAGAATCAAACTGAGGCTGCTGGCCCATATTCTTCAAATAAATATTCACTTCAGAGCAAGTTGGTCCAGAACTGTTTACCTTTCAACTAATTCTCTGTGCTTCTCAATCCAGTTTTATAAGTCCAGCTTTTTTCCCCAGAGTTTGGAATGGGATAAAAGATAGAAGATTAAAAAAAAATAATAATTCAGTCTGAACCAGAAAACAAAACATTACATTTAGCAGCAACAGTTAACTGGCACCATTTTATTCCTTTGTAGTTGAAATAAGTTAAAATAAGATTAATGCTAATCAACTCCATCCTAAACTTAAGAGTAGCACCTTCCTCTCTCACTCAGAACTCTGATGAAAGGCAGACTTAAATAAAGAGGAATTCTTTTCCCTTCCAAGCTCTTGTAAAGTTTATTCCACTCTACACAGACTTTCACATTTGATTCTCTCCTCATTTACTGTAAACTGTAATTTTTTCAGCAGAGTTGACTCAGTAGGTCTTTTGCAGAAAGGAAAAGTCGGGGGAAAAATATAACAGCAGTACACTGAAACACTTCTTTTTTAGGGCACAATGCTTTTTTTACATCTATTATTAACTATGTTAATCCTAATTTTAATAATTCTATAAGTACGAAAAACTTTGTTTCTTAACATGCTTGTTGTTAACACTTCAGCTAGCCTTATAAACTCAGGAGTAACTGAACTACATGTATTCACTGAACAGTAATTAGGCACAAAGTGCCCTAATTATGCTCTCTGTCCTTCAACTAATTGGAGACATTACCATGTCTCCATAAATCTCTCAGTACAAGCAACTAATGACTGAGTAAGCCTTTTCAACATCAAACAGTGTGATCTTTAGACACTGATATCATAGGTCTTTGTTCTACTTTAAATGTGAGGAAAACCAATCACATGAGCTTTAAGTTGAGATTAACATCTGTCAGGTTATGTAATGAACTGGAAAAAAAAAACAAACAAAAAAAACAAAAAAAAACAACACATGGATATAGTTAGCATTGCTACTGCCATTTGCATCATTCATATCAAAGCATTACATATAGAACCACAGGTATACCAGAAATGGTGTATTCAATTCTGTTTTCCTCACCTGTTCCCATAAAACACACACAAGGGTCCCCAGTTCTCCTTGCAGTTATCTATGTGAAACCCATAGACTTCAGGAGAAGCACTAGAGACTGGCCAGAAAACCTTAGTTATCTCCATTGACTTTTCATGCTTGTGCACAAGCAATATCAAACCCTCAGAGGCCATGAGGTTTAAACAGTAATGCACAGTAGCTTTGTCTATTTGGAGATAAAGTGTTCCTTCTTTACATAGAATACTCTCTCTGGTGAGCACTCAAAGTAAATATAAGTGCATACTTTATTTCATATATAAATGTGCATATACAGTGTTTCAGATAAATTCTATACTGAAAGAGCCAAAAGGAGCACGTCTTTTTTCATTCTGCCTTACACAAATCAATGAAACCCACAAGAATATTTGTGTTAGCCCATTTTGCTGAGGAACTTCTCCAACAGCAGCCAAAAAGCAAGTACTCTGTGAGTTTTACCAATACATGGTCAGTGACTGACACTTCTCTGGCATACTCACTCAGGTCAAAAGAATAAAAATAAAAATAAAAATCCACAATCAGATTGTCTCATCTGAATAAAATCAGCATAATCCTATTTTACACCAGAAGCACTACTAACTTTCTCTGCTTTTAGTAAGTTAAGGATCCCACTGCTGTGCACAGGGCATCTCACATTTCTGACCTCTCAAGACAGGCAAAAAGAATAGGTATCAAAACAAAAGACAAAAGTGAAAGCTCCTTTTAATGACTAAATGTTGGAATATTTGAATTTCTAGAAGACCAATCTCAGTTCTGCTCTTCTGCCCAACAAGTGAACTGGTTCAGCAGCTAAAGATGCAAGTAGAGCCTTTACAAAGGAAAGGAGAGGATAAGAGGAGGGAATCTGCACTTCACTTGACACAGCCAAGTAACAAAAGGCTCTCACTAGTTATACTGAGTAGAGCTTGAGAGAGAAAGCACCACAGATGGGTCTACCCCTAGCACATGCCGCCTGCCCAGCTTTCAAAATCTTGTATAATGACAGAGCACAGCAGAAATGGGAAGATCACGTCTTGGTCACCTTCACAAGAATAAGATCCACAAGAGAAAGATTAAAAAATTGAGAGACTCCACAATCAATAACTGCACTCTGCTTCTTTTTATACCTGAGGTCCTAGCAGTCCCTATGCTTTTGTCGTGTTACACAGAAGAATCAGCTAATTAATCATAAAACATGCCTAAAAATAGCTGTTATTCACTTGTGCTTCCCAATATATTTCTTTTGCGACCTTCACAACTTTATCATTTAATTTCTGGGTGGGTTTTTTTTTTTTTTTTTTTTTGAGTATTCATTTAAAAACTTTTATTCAATTCCAACTTTTTATTGGAAAGTAATATTCCTCAAACAGCAAACATGGGAAAATAGATTGTTAATAAAAGCACCATTTCAGAGCTTTGTCAAAATACAGCATTTAACCATACAATATTTTGTAGTAAGTCAGACCAGACAGATAAATTTTCCAGGGAAGGCTTCCAGCAGGTCAGACATCTAACCAGACATAATCTTGCTCCATAACACCAAACATGATATGGTTGCACTGAGGATGTCTATGTCATTGCACAATCAACGAGAACTCGGAGTCAGAGGACCCAGCCAAATCCCACACATGAAACATTTCTGAAAAACAAGACATTAAATCTCAAGATTTAATTTCAAAACTCGATGACCGACTTCACACTTATCTGTTTTAGGAAATTTAAGTAAAGTAAACTCTATTATGTCTTTCTTTATCTTCTTCACCGGTATGCTTTATTCATCACAGAAAATTTCTGGGAAAATACCATAGCTGCAAACAGAGAAATGCAACTATTTAAAACATGTTTTCAGACTGTTATTAGCTGTTTCCAGTGCTGTGGGAGAGAGTTGATATATTCCTTCATCTTTATTCTTCCTAAACTGGTTCAACACTGATGAAAATATCTCTTTACTTTCATCTCAGGTGCTTTTATCAATTTATTCTCTCCTCTCCCCCTTTTTGCTTTGTTTTGCCAGAGTCTGGCATCTTCTTTTGTGTATTAAAATAACTTTATTTATCCCCCTGAAGTAACCATATTATTTACTCCCTACATAAATGTATATTTTTCAGTGTATCTACCACATACCATTGGGTTGATTCTTCTTCTATATATACACCAACACTCTTATGCACTTTTCCTTCCCTAATCTCATACTTCTCAGACTACTCATAATTTTTGTCCTGTTTCCTCTTTCCTCACTTCTTTCCAAATTTTTACTGAATAAATGAATCTGGACCTTAAGTGAGTAAAAAAAATTATCAGAGAGAAGTGTGAAAAAAACTTTAAAGGAATCTAAGATTCTTATCATAGAGAAAGAAACAAACCATTTCTAGGATGAACAGTATAAAATAGGTAAAGTTTTGTTAAAAAAATAATAAAATCACAGTCCTAACATAATAAAAGATGGCATCTCATCCATTCATTCCCTGTAAGGAGAAATGTTGCTCCCAAATCTGAACGTGGAGACTATCAGACTTGTGCATCTTAATGTATATCATAAGTATCAGGTGATCGAGTTTTTCCAAGTCATTACAGGTTTGAATTACATCTCTGAAAGACATGAAACTTTTCTCCCACACTCAATAAGTTTAGTACAATTAATTTGAGTCACAGTAAGATCATTATTTAAAAGCATTACCACATTTCTTATAAAACGATCTTCAAATTATCTGTGATACTAATGCAACAAAAACTAAGAAGAACAATTCAACCAGACTTAATTATGATCATTTAATAAAGGCACAATCTGACTGCAAATAATGCTTATAGAAATGTGAATTTTTGACATTCATAACAACAGGTATTATGAAAGATAATTTACAGAAAAACTTTTTCAAGACCAACACAAATTTCTCTCCTCCTATGTCAACTTTCATTAAATGCTCTATAATACTTGAAATGACACTTGTCAAATTTGTTCTGATTAGTTCAAATAGCTTCAAAAATCTCCCAGAAATTATCATCTGGAATCAAAGCATCGCAGTGATTCTTTATCCACAAGTCCTCTCATATAATACTGAGTTAATTTTCACTTGAAAATTCATGCAAATATTGATGTGCTCAACCTGATATAACTGCCACCACTATTCCTATCAAGTCACAGTCCAAGAACCAACTGAAAATTTTCTTTACATCTGCCTATCTGCAGAGCATAATCCAGTTGGGTCTTTAAAAATTAGACCAACAGAGATCCCACTCTCACTGTACAACCTGTTCCACTGCTTAGCTATCCTCACAGTGATTCTTTTTTCCTTTATACCTTACTAGGACTTCCCTTGTTGCAATTCATCATCATCATTCCTCATTCCCTTGCCATGCATCACTGTGAAGAGACTGCCTATGTCTTCTCAGTCACTTCCCTGTAAGTAATGTGGGCTGCAGTTGGGTCCCCTCAAGGCTGCCTCCAGGCAGGGCAAGGTCCAGCCTCATAGCTTCTCCTCACAAGTCAAGGTCTCCAGCTTGACCAGCTTGGTGGCCCTCTGCTAAGTTCTCCAATTTAGAACCAAAACCGAGTGCAGTATCTACACATGGTTTAACAGAACAATAAGTGTGTCAAGCATCAAGAAAGTGACAATAATACTGATTTAAAATATTCAGTAAAGATTCTCTTCTGAGATGTAAGTCCAGGAATGAACTTAATATTGTACCATTACTTGATCATCACAGAATCCACTCCCAGATGACAAAGAACAAGTGGTTATTGCTCTCTGTTCATCCAAAGCTGCGATAGGCAGTTTTTTTAGGTAAGTGAGCAGAGGGGACCAATCACTTCCCTCAGCCTCCTGAGTGTGTGCCTGTTCACAAAGTCATGACCTGCTCTGCTGGCAAAGCACCCTGCTGCCCAACAGAACCTCGATTTGACAGAGAAGCTCCCCAGCCCATCCAGCTGCCAGGAGTCTTCCTGCACAACTTTACATTCAGACCTTATGAAATTCATAATATTCCTCACAGCCTCTCCAGGTCTCTCTGAACGGCAGCCCTACCATCAGATATATGAATTTGGAATAAGCAGTCTCTCAATAGGTTAAAAAATATAAATTATCTTCAGAAAAACCATGCTAGCATCATTACTCCAGAGCAGTCCATTTTCTGCCCTAGCTAAGCAAGGAAAAAAGAACACACTTCTCACTTGTCCTGTTTCTTCACACAAATTACTCAGTGCTCTGATTACAAACTTGCAGAATGTGTCATGTATTTTGTTTTGGCTAACAAAGCTTTGTGACTTATTGATTGTAACACCCACAATTAAAAAGTACTCCTTCTCAGAAAATCATTACTACAATATCTTAAGGCAGGTCTTTGTCTAAAGAAGTACTTGCAAGTGCCCATTATCTTCAGTAAGTTGGTACTCTTTTAGTACAAATATTTCTAATTCTAGCTGAAGAGTTAGCAGAGCCCTTATGCTATCTCTACTTTAATCTTAGTGATCAAGAGTATTTTGCTTCTGTAAAATTTTTAGACAAATAAATATAGATTGATCTTCCTCTACTAGAAGTCTTCTAAAGAGAGCTTTCCCACCACTGTATATAACAGAAAATAAAATTTATCAGGAAGATAATGTAGGTCTTCAGAAAATCTGTATATTCATGGCTGAAACTGAAGAGTAAATGAACTGAAAGTCTTTGGGAGATTTATGTCAGATGGATTTCAGTGAAACCTCACAACGTAGATTGGTAAGTCATACCTTCTCTTTTGGTCTTATCTTCTTCGTGAGTTTTGGCCAGACCATACAAACAAGTACTTAAAATGTAAACAGCCATATTTCAGTGCTCAGTCAGATCAAATATTGGGGAAGAAACTGAGATTCAGAGAACAGAAGAAGAAAGGATAACCATAGCAAATTATAGAGCCTAAGTAGATATAAATGAATAGAGACAAGTGGTACTAAATACCAAATAAAGCATAAAACATGTCCAAACTACTAAGTAAGGACATGATGTTGAATAGATATCAAGCTTCTGAATAACTGAAAAATTCTAAGCACAGTAGTAACAGATCTTCCAGGAGTGTCAGACTAGGATCATCACATGAACATGCATAAATCCACACGCCACATATCACAACTCAGTTCAAGAGACTGCAGATTTTTACCTGCAGTTGACTGATGAAAGTTTAATTATCAAGCTCAAAATGAACTGACGTATTGTTAGTATGTGAAGTGTTTTGATTAACGAAACATTTTCAAGAATAGACCTAGGCCTAAACCAAAACTAATATAAATGAACACTGAGAAACAGAACCTCCAATACATAAATAAATAAGCATTTATCCTAATGAAATTACATGTTACAGAATTCATCAAGTCCAAAGCCTGCTTTGTTAGACTTTTAACTTTAAAACATCACCTACATCACAAGAAATGGATAAAATAAGCTCTTCTGGGGTATTTTCAATTATTTCAACTGCTAGTATTTCTATATACTCACGTGAACATTTTTTCTAACAGAATTCACTGCATATTTCCAGCAAAATCTTTGGGTAACTGGGAATCTACTACAGAGATAGCAAAACACAAACAAAACAAGCTTATTCAAAATGCTTCCAAGTTCTGGCACACACCTGAACAGGTATCAGACTAAGAAATATATACAGGCTGAAGTAGTAACAGAAACAGAGACTTGCATTGAACGGCATACCATAATTGCAGTATATAGATGAAACTGGCTTAATCTAGAAAAAGCCAAACAACTACAATAACCAGACAATTACAACGTATCTCTAAGAGAAATACAGTTAATAGGATCTACTAACACTTTAGCGTCATTGCTGTTAGGCAATGGAATTAATGAATAATCACACAAACAGGTAAATATACTCAGTAAGGGCTAATGCAAGTTCCTAAACTATGCAGTAAAAAGCTTGCTGTCTCTCTGCAAGCAAATTTTTCTCTTCTCCACTGTACTATATTATGTATATATTCTACAAGAACAGAGTCCCACTTCTTGTCAGACAATAAATAAAATGTATGGCTGTCAGAGTAGTTCCCTACAGGAGGCAATCTACAGGCCATGGGATGGATGGTCTTCACTGAAAAAGCAAAATGCTAGGATCTGCCTCCACAGCTCACCTGCTGCAGATCTGACACAATCTGGTACACATTCAAAGGCTGTTTGCTAGTGAGGTCAAATACCTTTCTCCCTCAAGGAAAACTTTGGGGCTAGTTTATTTTTAAAAATATCTACATAATTTATTCTAGCATGTAAATGTGACACTGCACAATGATGATAAAAAATTATCAGTGACAGAGTTAGCAACGTAAATTAATACTTAATATACAACTTTTCCTAATATAAATTTCATCCAACTGAACTTTGTTCTCAAAGACAAATTGGACTATAATATTAAATTATTAATAATAAGACTTAATGTCTCATGGTACACTGCCTTAAATAGAAAGAAAATCGTATTAAATGGATTAACCATCAGCAACTTTATAAAACCTTGAATAATTTAATCCAGGGGGAATGTATCTCAGGTTACCTCAGATCCTTTCTATCTACAATTTTTGTCTGCCTTCTTGAAAAGAAGAAAAATGACTGCATGTAATTTAGGAACCCAGAAAGATATTCACACCCTACCATGGATGAGGAAAAGGATTTGAGGTTCAAGGCAGAAAGCAAAAAGAACACAAGGTACACCAGGGCAGTACTGGAGCTAATCCCAGGATATATTATCTCAGGAATATTAAGGAGTAGGGAAGTAATATTCTATGTGTATATACCATCAGTGAGGCGAATATTTGTATAATCTGCCCATTTTTGAAATCTGCTCTTCAAAGAAAAATTGCCAAGGGTTTACAAAATGGCTAAACGAATAATTCAATATTTGCTGAAGAATTTTAAGTAGCTCAGTTTACTTATCTGAGAGAAAAATGTAAGCTGCTGTCAAATTGCCTCTTAAACTAGATATGCCAAGGAAATAATTCCATACTTCCAACAGTAGACTATAGCTTGGGTAAATCCAATTCAGTGGAAAATTTCACTCTGCTATGAATTTCCCTGACTGCAATAGGGATTTGTTTTGGACAAGATCATTCATTCCATAAGAACTGCAGGGAATGTAACTACACAACAGTTTCCCATCACTGGGAGGTGAGGAAGTTTCTCTAAGCAGGGAAGTAACCTGCAAGATGCCATGAAAAACTATGCTGAAAACAGAACATGGAATGTTTTCTAACCAAAAAGGAGATTCCCTTTAGAATTTTCAGGATGAATTTGAGGTTCTTTGAGGGCTCTCTTCAAGGCAAAACTTGACCAAGGCACACCAGACAAGAACAAGCTTTTACAGCTCTTTTTTTCTGATGAAAAGCAGCTTGTGCAGCCTGCTCCTCCATTCCTAAATAGCAACTGCAGCCATAGGTCTGCACTAAGAGTTTACCGAACAGAACCAGAGGTACGAACAGGGTCATAGACTTCACTGGAAATGGACCAAGACACATGGGATCCAGTGGCTGGGCCAGCTGTAGCACATGGCACAGGGAAAACAAACAAACAAACAAATGGCTCTAGCAGCTACCAGAAGAAGGCAGAAGATCCAGTGGCTGGAAACTGGGAAAACCTCAGATTAGAAATGCTGTAAAATATTTTAGGCTCCTCGTCAGACCTATATTCAGGGACATAGAACAGCGATACTGAAGCAACAAAGTTGATGCAGAAGTCAGATGAAGATTTGCAGCTTAGTTTATTCTGATGTTGGTCCAGATTATCACAGCAGATCCTGCAGATTTAAACATCCATCAGTGAAAGCATATTTCAAAAAGTATGTCTTTTCATCTTTGCCGTATCACTGAGATTCCCCTCTTCTTTAAAGCAAATTCCTTTCTGACCAATTCCTGATGACTTTTCTAGTCTGCAGTCAGCAATATCACAGTATCTCTAGTGTCGTTGCATGATTTAACATTGTAAGTTTAAATATGCAGAACTGGCCTTCTACATAGGCCAGTAGGCCACTGAACACACCACACTATTTCCAGCCTTCTTAATAAAAGCATTCACACAAGTAAAATTAAAAAAAATAATAATAATCAGGACTTCCATGTCACATCCAGATTAATTCAATTGCATCTGAGTTACTCCTCCTTACAAATGATTACTGTTAAGTAAGGTTGTTAAGAAATAAAACTTAGTGTCACTGCCATCCACCACCGTTCAAAATGTTCCTGTCTGTGTGCTGCCATTTATAACTATAATTTATCTCTGTCACTTTTTACCAAATATGCTATGTTATTTTATCCAAGTGAATGCTCAATTTAGTATACTGCGCAAGAAAGGACTATGCAGGTAATTAAAAAAGCCGAGGCACAATTATCTCATAAATATTACTATAAAAAATGGTTGTTTTCTTATCTTGGGAGATGTTCACCTTTTTTAACCCGTATCTGCAAAATATACAGCCTCTTCAGTATATATATGACAGCACATACCAGGGCAACCCATTCCATCACAGAGTATATGCCAAGAGACTCAGTTATCTCTATTTAAGTAGTCTTGCCTAGTGACCATAGAATCTAGATGTTGTATTCAAACCAGGTTGTTAGAGTTCCTCTACAACTTCAAAGAAAAAACACAGGTCCTTCTAACTCTTGTAACTCACTGTGGTCAGACTCATATATTTGTGAAAAAGCTGACCAAAGTCAATGAGTGCCCACCTATAATATTTTCTACCGACCTTAGTAAGGTTTACCTTGGAAGCAAGGATGTTCTTATTTAAAAGCACAATATTTAACAAACAGGAAGTTTAAATGACATTTTGAATTGCTTTTATTTGAGAACTTTTTTGCTGATTGCCATGGTTCAAAGGTTTCCTTTAAATCCATTAGAAGAAAAGAAAACTATGCACAAAATTAGTAATTCTTGATATTTAATTATTTCTACTTCAGAAATGAATACACTGTTAATAAATTGTATTTTAAACAACTGACTGCACTAAGTAACAAGTTCTTCATGAACAAAGAGTAAGGATAATAGTGAATAAATATCACGTGTTCAAATGAAACACTAAATCACTATTGTCAAGCATTAAGAAACCAGTGTTCTTATACCATGTTTAACTCTGATCCAGAAATTTATCCAAAAAGAAAACATAAGCTGTATTACGCATAAGTTGCTCTGAAAGTAACGCCTCCTATTTATTTCCATGGAAACTACCACAGATATACAGAGTAAAATAACACAGTTTGTTATAGCAAATTTTTTTAACAGTCACCACCATTAGCTATGCATTTTCACCACCAATGAACAAGAGCCTGTATGCCACACTTGTAAATATCTGCACAGACATCCAGAACACCACTTGTCTTCCACATCACTGTCACCACTGCTGAAATGTACCACTCACCACCTCTCTGTGCTCACCGTTTGGTTTCCATACATGTTCAGCAAGTGTTGTTGAATGTCAGTGGGTGTCATTTTCCCTGCTTGGAAGAATTCAATGAAACACCTTTGCTTCATATGCATTTCCAAGTCAGATGCCATTTTGTCAGACTGTCCCTCTGCTGCCATACATCACGCAGCAACAAAATGTAACAGAATATTGGTGGGAAGGTTCAACCTGTAACTGCCTTAACACTGACATTTGCCTCTGACATCACAGGCCAAAATAATAAAATAACAGTCATTACTTTCAGAGCAACTCTCACATAAGTGTTTTCCTAACAGATGCCAGGAAGGGGAAAAGAAAATGTTAGTTGGCATTTGCCCTGCTACCAGTCAGATAGTGATGGAACATTTATAACTGTTTTTTAGGACATCCAGGTAAAAAAAATCTAGAGAAGATATGGGAAAATTAAGTGAAGTTGACAATACATTCTTAAAAAAGCTGACCAACACATATCATTTGAACAGTAAAGGCATTTGGAGGATGCCCTCACTAATATGCTCTAACTTTTGGTTAGCCCTGAAGTGGTCAGACAGTTGGACTTAATATTTGAAGGTCCCTTCCAACTGAGCTATTCCATTCTGATCTGAAGAAATTAAAAGAAATGTTGCAGTGCATATGTACCTGTATACTAAGAACTAAGCAGTATTAATTACGTTGTCAGCCCTCATGCTCTCCCCATGAATTATCCATTTATTTGAGTTCACTAAGAATAATGGGTGTGCTGGATGTATAAGGCTGCAGTGGAAGGGGGGAAATATTCATTTCCAAAGCATATCCACTAGAAAGGCTCACAGCCCTAATTCTCCTACAAAAGAGGTGTAGCTATTGAAAACACCCCTCTGCAATGTACTGGCTCTTAAGTCCTGGTCTGTTTGTAGTATGTGTACAGAACCATGGGAAAACAACTGCTTCATGGAACAGAGTTCAACTGCTGCAAATTCTTTCAGTGAAGGAAGTTTGATTTAATGATACACTATGGTTTTGGGAGCAATACACTAAAAGGGATGAACTCTTGGTTGATGTCAACTTCTGATTTCTTCACTTAGGCTTTAGCTTCACATGTTATATCTAAAATAACTTCTACCCAGCCTCATCACAAAATATTTGGTGTATCAGTGGGGTTTCAGAACCCAGAGGTCTTTAAGGACCCTTCCAACCCAGATCATTCTCTGATTCTGTGAAATGCACATGAAAACTTCTGCAATTTGCAACCTTTTAAAAGTATGTCTTGAAAGATGAGTTAGCTCCCTCAGGATGATTTTTGGAAAAACAGCTAGAATTGGTGCAGCCCAGCCTAATCTTGAGAGAGTTACTTCTATGTGTGTTTGTTTGAACTTCAAGGAAAAGCTCTAGCTGAAACCACAGAAAGGAATCCAAAGCAGAACGGTGTTTCCATTCTACTTTTTGTTAGGCTGCTAAAGGGCGTAGAAGCTTCTGAGCTCTCTGCAAACGCCCAGAGTTGTAATGCAGCACACATCAGAGAACCAGGATCTGAAAAGCATGTCCATTTGCAGCCACTTAAAATAATAACAACAGAAATCTCTCAATAGCCACCATTTTCCTATGTAGCCTCTGAATGAAAGGCAAGGCTGAAAAGTGCTCATTCAAATATATGCATATTTATACTAAAGGTTACATTTTATTTGAGATGTTTGGAGCATAGAATAAAATAATGTGTGTAAGTCACCTATTTTTGTCACTGAAAACTTCTCATCAACTTCTTTAGAACTGCTACCATTAATGAGATGTATACAAAACAATCTACACCTAGCCCTGTAATCACAACCACTTTGACAAACCAAAAAGTAACTTTTTTTTCAGCTAGTCCTCCGCCCCATAACCAAGACTTTGAACCCATCAATTAGCATGCAGATTCTTTTCTCTCAAATCGCTTGATAATTTATTTCATACCTGAGGTACAATATGTTCATTAAGAAGCATTCTGAAATGCACAGCTGCACTGGTATAATTTCCATCAATGCCTTTGAAAAATATTTCCATAATATGACAAGGTTTTAAAAGACAAAATAGGAAAAGTATAATCAATGGTGTCTCTAACTGGGATAACACAGCAGCCTTCTGGAGATGCTCTGAGATCAACATACTTCACAGAGATTGATACAAGATCAGTCACTTTGAGAAAGGGACCTACATTCTAAAAGACTTGTGGGGAAAAAAAAATTGTTTATAGATTTAATTTTTGCCACATCTGCTTTAGCTTCTTGGAATGATAATTCAGTCTTCCTTCAAAAAGGCTGAGCGACAGCTGAATACTCAACACTGCCGTATGATTGTTATGAGTATAACCTGTGGAATGATGCGTATCATCACTGAATTATTAATGGAGTTGAACAATCAGATCTCTCTCGTGGACACGAATAACACATTTACACAACAGCACCCAACTGCTGTGCCTTCAGCACTTCAATTTACCAACTTCCCCCCCGCCCCAAGTGATCGTCGCCAACTTCACGGAGCCGGGCACGAATGGGCCCGATCCCTCTACTGGGGCCGTGCACGACCGGGGCTGGCAGACCCGAAAACGCACTGCCCACTCTCTCGCCCACAGCCGCCGCTCGCAGCCCCGCAGCGCGGACCCGGAACCTCCGGGGAACCGCGGGCGCACGGCGGTGGAGACGGCTTGTTGCGCGGGGAGAGCGCTGCGAAACTCTCCCCGCGAACAAGTGGGATGCAGCAGAAGTTTTACTTTGCCGGCTCCCTCTTCTCCCGCAGCCTATCGGGGTACCTTACTAATTATTATTCTTTCCATTATTTTGCTTTATTTTTCACGCTCGCAGCACACCCCCTCCTCCCTCCTCAAGGCACCCCCCACCCGGCGCCCCGCACTCACCCGCTTCCCAGGCGCACGGTGAGCAGCAGCAGCAGCAGCCGAGCCCCGCGGCAGCGGCTCCAACGGGATGCGGGCACCCCCCACGCGTCCATGGGCGTGCGGGTGCTTTCCCGTCGCCGACTTTGTTCCGGAGAGGCTGGGGAACGGCGACCCTGCCGATCCCACCGCCCCCCTCCCCCCGAGCGGCACACGGTGGGGAAAGGGAGGAGGGGGGAGGGGAATAAATAAATAAATAAAACACCCAAACAGGTAGGAACCCACTCTACAAGGACGGAGCAACTAGCCCAATAGGCTCATCAGGTTGTTCCATAAATTATCTTAAAAACTGCCGGGCGAATCAATCCCTAGCAGAGGTGGAGCCTGCTTTACTAGAAGGGAAACATGCTTGGGGGAAAGGGTGGCACTGATTTGCTATTTTCTCCAAAGAGGGAAATAAAACAGGTCTTTAGGATATATAAATGTGGAATATATAAAATATTAAATGTGCATTTAAAGCCACATGCGTATATTTAGCCTTTTTCTTCCGTACTCAGAGGACGGGAGCGTTGCGAGAGGCATCCTCGGCCCCGCCGCCGGGAAGAGAGCCCCGGGGGTGACGTGCGCGGACCCCAGCGGGAACTGCGCTGCCTGGCAGATCTGGGGGGAGGGCGGCAGCAATCTCGGGGATGGAGGAGCCCCTACTCCCAGCTCGTCTTCAGGGGCCCTCCCCTCCCCCTACCGCCCCACTGGATGCTGACCACTCGCTCGGAGCGTAAGGGTGAGTGCGGAATCTGCGCGCAGCCCGGGTAGGAGAGCTGCGCAAGCTCGGAGGCTGCTGGTAGCTTTGCGCGGCCGCGGAGCGCCCCCGGGGGAGGGAAGCGGAGGATGCGCGGAAGACGCAAAACACCCCCTTATTTCCCTCATTATTATTATTATTTTCTATTTCCCCCCTCTTTTATTTCTCCTTTCTTCTTTTCCTCCCTCTCCTTATTGCTCCCTTCTCCTCCCTCTTTGGGGAGACTTGAGGGGAAAAGTAGTCGAGTAATAATTCTGAACCTTGCAAATCCGCACGATGGTGCAGTAGCAGAAACTCTGCGGCTGTTCCTCACCCGCAGAAGCCTCCGGCGGTGTAGACGGGTAGTTACATCTCGGCGGGATCAGGACGTAAATAACGCGTATTTCTTTGCATGGCTTTTGGGGGACGGCCTCTGCGCCTCTTTCCCAAACTTGCCCGGACCCGGAGGAGTCCCGGCATTCAGCTCTCTATGGGGCACTCCTGGAGCAATCAGCTCTGCGGGAGGAACAACCTGTTTTATTGTCATAGTCATCTTTCAAGTCAAAAACGCAGCTGTATCACAACGTGAATATTTCCCCATTCAGTGATTATTCTGATGGAAGGCAGTGTTTTGGGTTGGGTTCTTCTCCTCGATGCACCATCATGCCTTTATTGTTTTAGGCGTACAGTTTACAGCTGCTCTACTGGTTAACAAAATTCACCACACTTCAGAGAGCTGCAGTACATTAAGTGAAAACTCAATGACTTGAAAATTAATAGCCAGTCCTGGGGGTGCTGGCAGAAGGTAAAAGCACACATTACTGCATGACCCGAGGTCTCTTTATTGGTGAATTAACACAGCATCCTGGCATGATAGCAGAGGCATGAGCTCAGAGGAACATTTGTTGCAGTGAACACAGAAGCAGCCCTGCTGCAGCTGGTGGTAGCGGCTCTGCTTTGTACTAATTGCTGGAGGAATCTCAGCCCCTCTCCCAGTCTTCCTCTCTCTGTGAAGTCCTTCCACCCTATAAACAGCTCTGGTCTTTAGGTTTGTTGTGGATTGATCCTTCAAATCAGTTATGCTTCACAAAATGACCAATGAACTCACCCTCTGTGAGTTCCAAAGTTTATGGAGCCATTTCAACTCTTACCACTCTATAAAATTTAATCTGATCGTTAAGATGTTGTATAATTAACATGACTACTTGGAAAGTTTGACTTAAGAAGTAACACTGCTAGTACTCTGGAAGAAAGAAAACTTCTTTCTACATGAGCAGTTTGGAACAAAGATTTAAAGATATTCAATTTCCCTCATATACAGGTCCAGCAGCCCACTGGCACTGAAGGAATAAATAGCGGATTATAGCTAAAATGCCTGAATTATAAATTAAAAAGCTTGAATTGTGCAAAAGAAAAAAAAAATCATCGGATTTCTGGGATAAGAATGTTAAGGAGAATAAAAGTGCCATTAAAAATAGTTTGAAATAAAATCAACACCAATGATATTTCTCAAACGATGGAAGAATAGTGATGTAGAAACAATAGAACATGCTGGTTTTGGATTGTCCCAGATCTGAACTTTCATGTTACTTTAGTATAAGCAATAGAAGTCTATCTGAAATTAAAGAACAAGAAAATTTTCCATAAATAAAATACTGGCTGAAAAAAATAGCACCAAACACTTGGAAGGTAAAGCAGGAAATATTGGTAATAATTAAATTAATCTTAAACATTGAGAAGAAAACATGAGGATGAAAAAAATCTTAAGATATTCTTGATTTCTGTAGAACAAGAAAAAAACAACAATAAAGGAAAATGGGAGAGTGGATATTGAAGAAAAACTGGAAAGTTACCGTTACCCAAATGAGTGTCAAAAGGAGATGCTCATACAGGATAATGAACTAAAGAACAACAAGTTATCCAAACCAACTGATAATCATCATCCACTTGATACTGGAGCAGCTGACCTAACAACAATGTTTAAATTCTCATTTGCAATCATATTCTCCAGCTAAGAGTGGTAGGGAAGTATTCAAGTCAGCCAATAAAAATCCTTACAAACCGCCAGAGGGGTCACCAATGTAACTTCAGACCTATTAGGCAACACTTCAGAAAAATGAACAATGTTAACATTCAAGCAAAATTGATCACTGCTGTTATTAAAGAGGAACAAACCAGAATGGCTTCTGCAAGGGAAAAAACAGTACCTCTCTAACTTCTCCAGTCATATTTAATGAGTCCATGAAAAGAACAGGAGCTTTCAAAACCTTTTCAAGTCTATCACGTAGTTATTAAAAAAAAAAAAAGTGTATTTTGCATCTGGGAGCCTTCACCCTAATGTTGAAAAGCATTTCGAGTCCTCAAAGTTTCATTGTTCAAAAGCACTGAAGAACCTGAAAGTTCTCATGTGATAGTTCATAGCTATATCACACTTTCGCCATATTTCTCTGGGACATAACAACTTTCCTGACAGAATATGTGAAACTTGGCAGGTTTGCGAGCTTGCATACCGCCTTTGAGTACATAGAGAGCTTTGAAAAGCTGGCACTAATGTATGACCCACCTGCATTCACTGTGCTTGAGGAAAGTTGGTGGCCTTGACTCTTGTCCTTATGTAAGGAACACTTAACCTGCTGAAAGTAAAGACATCCTATGCATGGAGAGGGAAGAGAAAGTGATTATATCATTCTGTCCTCCACAGAAATAAAAGTTCATACAACAGCAAGAGCTGAAGGACTATTGCAGCCATTCCTTAGAAGAATAGATTTGTTATGTACATTTTTGGTGGAGTTACACATGCAGACCCTAACTATGGATGCAGAAAGTGTACTTGTGTATGCCTTGCCCCTGTTATTTATGTGCATGTACATGAGCATTCACAAATGCAAGTGCAACCAGATGCACTGTATTTTGAAGCCACAGCCCAAGTGAAAACAGTTACATTTTTTCATAGGACAAATCAGAGAAAGTGACTTTAAATACGCAATAAACTTTCATACTTAATCCTACCTGAATGTTTACTGCATAATAAAATTCAAGAATGGGTATGACAAATAGCACAGTAGCCCGCTGTTGCATCTGCTATAAAAAGCATCTGAAGAACACAGAAAATGAATACAAACATTTTAGCATTGACCTTTTAAAATGTACCTTTAAAGATGAATGTGGTAAATTTCCACGCAAGAAGAACAGAAAGACATAGAAACATCACTTCAGTGTAGCTTTCATATTATGATTAAAAACATGCAATAATTGCATTCAGTGAAACGGTCAACATCTTAATAGAAAATAAATTATAAACTCTCACTTCCCATAGCTAAATACCATTTTAATTAAGATTTCATCTCTGATACATTGATTTAACTGCTCACTCACTTATGTTATTCATTAAAATGATTACTAACAGTATGACTTTAGCAGCACTTAAAAAATAAATGGGAGAAATAATCTCAAGTAGAGAACCACGGATGTGGGGAGAACACTGAGGAAAAACCAGGGGAGAGCAGGAGGGTTGGATCATATAAAACTACATCCTTCACAATTAGCATTTGTTACCCTTCTCCTTTTATGCCACCATGAAATGAAACATGTTGAAGTGTGAACAGATACAGGGTTGTATCTGCTGAAGTGCTTAGGTGCAGAAAGATCACTTCAAAGTGCACAAATTCCCTTGGCCTTCCTAGTACCTTTCAATAGACCTTGAAACAGTTCAATATGAGTCAGAAAACAGAAGGTAAATACTTCCTTGCCCCATTCTCTTTTTCAGGTTATAAATCAACGTTCTACCTCTTCTGCTGTTTGAAAGGACATTTTTTTCCTCATCCACACCCTCACCTTTCAGGAAATATCACAGAAAAATGAAGGCTATAGCCACTGGATTTCTCAGGACCATCTTTCAAGACAGTGGGCTTTGTTATGGAATGTGGTGACCAACGGGAAGAGGGTTGCATCATAGTTGTGAGTGTGTGAGACAGAGAGGACTTGGAGCACGTGAGATATATGCAGCATCTTTGGGGGGCAGCTAAAAGAAAGCGAATTGCAGGAGTGCTGGTACCCTCTTTGCTCTGATGCTAATGGGTCTTCAGCCTGGGGGACCAAATTAGCGTTACTCTAAAATAAAAACATTCAAATTATTGGTGTTGGAACCTCAGCACCTATGTATTATCTCAGAAGACTTTCTTCTGTAACACCACTATATTTGCCAAAGTAACTAAAGCCATATTCATGATTAGAGGACAAGGGCTCTGGTATGAATCATGGCAAATCAGCCTGCTAATGTAGGTGCTCCCGTACCTTCAAATCATACAGCAAAGAGCACATTTCTTTTTGCTGTTTCCTTTTGTCCCCAGGCAGGATGGAAGTTCTGTGAGAATGATAAAACAAGAATCTTTTTCACAGCTTCTAGGATGCTCTCAGGAGACTAACATTTGATTATCTGTCTGGTTTTATTTTGTTAAAGGCTAACAGGGCAGCTGTCCTATCTGACTACTGCGAGCACTTGCTGTTCCAGCCAGATCAGTAGGACAAAAGACATGTGAAAATGAAAAATAATAGGGCAGGCAAAAGACTGTCATCTGCACTTTTCCTAGTTTCAGAAAGATCTGGTTGATACTTGGTTCAGCCTCTGCTGAAAGTTGGAAGTGGCTTCGCAGTATACTCTATCCTGACCAATTTGCCTTAGAGTATAGAGTATAAGAAGCTTTTTTTTTTTTTTTTTAAATCAGCAAACCATAAGACATAAAAAGGTGAATCCTATTCATAAGTCTGGTCTGTCACATTATTGAAAAACCTCTCTCCAGAATACCAATTTAAAAACCTCAGTAAAACAATCCCATAGTAAATCTAAATGAAGAGTAATATAATTGCTGTCCAGAACATTAGCTCTCTCTGCTATGTACTATGTCATTTGCTGAACTTCTATAATTGTTATTAATTGAACTCTGGCCCTTTCAGTTGTAACAAAAGCCCAAGGTATTTAGGAGATTGCATTTTGGTGTATTAGATTGCATTTCCCTGCACACAGTTGAGGGCATACATTCTTTGAGGGTGCATTAATTTTTCCTTTATCTCTTGCATCTCCATCTTTCTTCTTAAGGTTCTTTTCCCATCTTCCCATTGTGAGTTATGGTAAGAAACAATAAAAAAAGGTTCCATTTTGAATCCATCACAATTATCAGTATCTTCCACATTTTATAGGATAATAAGGAGTGATCTGTCTGAGCTTTAAATTATTTTGTTATTGAGTATTCACTACATCACCAAACAGAAGTGTTCCATGATGTAGCTTGCTGTAAGCTTAACTGTCAGATCAATAGATTTATTTTCTCTGGTGGGAATAGGTCAAAATACATGATGTAAAACCAGCAGTGATTCCAAGCTTAATTACTGAAACCAAAACAGTAAAAATAACCTTCCTGAGTCGTGTGTCATGGCAAGTCCTCACAGGATTGTATAGGGATAATACTATTAATTACCAGTAACAATTTGCTGATGGTATCAAACAAGTCAGCATTAAGCAGTGTTGAGTCAGAGTGACATTTAAAGAGTAAAGAACATGATAACTTATATTCCATTGTATCAAATTTGCCAGTGTTTTAGGAGATATATTTCACGGTATCTTTTCAAAACTACTTAATCATGTAATCAATGTAAAAGTGCTTTGATTTTATTTCTTAACATGTCCCAAAGAGTATTTTTTCCTCTTTCAAAGAATACTGAAGGGGTAGAACTAGACTACACTTGATTTCAGGATTTTTGTTCCTTTTTGGTGTGCAGTCATCCTTTAATCACTTACTTGCATATTCTAGTGTCTGCATGAGATGAAAATTCATCATTTTAGCATGACAAAAAGATATTGCTGTGCCAAGATAGTTCTAATGAATTAAAATCAACTATTTTAAAATGTGAAATAATTATCTTACAGTTTATCATATGCTCTCAGGAAGGTCATTATCAGCTGTGATTATCAATATCAGTTCATTCTTTTGATTGGAGAGTGAGGGAACAGATGTTTCAGTTTGTATCATTGATGACTCCATTATTCTTGAGTAGGATCTTTCCCCAGGGTAATTCAACCATTCTCCTGAAATGATTCCACTGATAAGACTGGTGATATTCACATTACAGCTGGTACTCTGGATGTTATAGGCTTTGATTTCCCTAATAGCAGTTAAAAGCATTGCATGTTTTGAGAAAGTTCACCTCCATTACCAAATTCCATTAGCCATGTAAAAGAGTTTTGTTATTTAGTATGAAAAAATATGTTTAAATTGTATTTTATTTTATGAAATTGGTTTAAAATTGATTTTCTATTTTTTTTTTTTCATTTCTTTACTTTAAAATATTTCCTCTAAACTGCTAATCATTTTTCACCATTAAGTAGTCATTAGCTCCTGGCAAAACGTCATCCACCCAGAAGCTAGCCCTTTTCCTTAGGAAGTGTTGCAAATACTGCAATCTGTTATTAGCTGCAAATCACACGTCTTCAATAGCTGTTGAGTAAAAGCCAGCATTCATACAAAATTTGACAAGGTATACCATAGCCGAGGAATCTCCATCATACATTCGACACAGCTCTTTATCATAATCTTCACTTTCCTGCAGATCAATACTAGGACACAGATGTCCACTTACAAGTAGTATGACACTCCTCCTGGGTCACGCTATTTCTTCTGAGGAAGTTTATTTTAAGAGGGCTATGTCCCACTTCCATTTTTCAAACTTGTCTTTCTCTCCACATAATTTCTTCAAACTACCTATCACAATATCAGTGGTTTTGTATAATTTTCAGTACTTTGTTAAATTCCATTGTAGTGCACATACACTCCAGTTAATTGCAAGCATATTCCTTGAGCATTAAATCCTTCTGGAAAGACAGAAGACAGAAAGATAAAAAGACAGTCACACTTCAGTCTTATCATAGAATGGTTTGGGTTGTAAGGGACCTTAAAGCCCACCTCGCTCCACCTCCCTGCCATGCACAGGGCTGCCATCCACCAGGTCAGGCTGCCCAGGGCCCCATCCAACCTGACCTTGAATGCCTCCAGGATAGGGAAATCCACAGCTTCTCCAGGCAGCCTGTGCCACTGACTCACCACCCTTGTCTTTCTGCAAAGCCTTCTGTCCATCATGAACACTGCTTGCCTTTGCTAATTCTACAGATTTGTTACTATAAAATAATATGATCTTCTGATAAAGTCCTGCCTCCAGGTTTTGACATTTACAGTCTGGGTTGTCAGCTGGACCTGAAGTCCATCTACACTCTCTTGTTGAATCATCACAAGAATGAGAGACTTTGCTTTTAGCTAGTCTCAGACTTCGCTGTAGCTTTGCAGACTGTGTCCACAGCAGAATGAAATCTGCCCCTTGAAAAAAAATGTATCACAGTTGAAAAGCACACTTTCATGTTATCTCTTGTCTGTGATTCACTGACACATTATGCCCAGCTGTTTCTATTCTGCATAAGCCCCAGATAAGGTGAGTCAGAGCTGCACAAATACCAGGGACTGTAGGAACACACTGAAATTGCAAAATACTCTTGAATAGCAGTGGTGCAGTCCCCTGCCAAACAGATATCACAGAGCATTTTTCTCCTGGTGACTAAACAGTAAAAACTGTCTTTAAAAAGTAAAGCCACTTGCCTTCTTGGGATGATGGAGATTCTCACTTGCAACAAGTATTCATGCTGGAACCTTGTGTGAATGTCCTAGCCAGAAGCACATATTTCTTGTTCAGGCTCAGACTAAGCTGCTTTCTCACAGGCATAACATCTTTAATGATTTGTGACAAATTGGTGACCCTACACACTGCTTCTGTCGAGGACAGATGACTTCATTAATCCTATTCAAGTTTCTGATGAGAATGCGTTGAAAATAAATCCATAGACTAAATTGCAGCAGAGTTTTTTGATAACATAAAATGGTAGGACATCTTACGAGATGAACCTAATGTAATCTTACATAATGTACGTAGCTGGGATTGCATTTTTTTCTTATTCAGAGGCATTTCAAGACAGCAGGATATGCTTTTATTCTGCAAGCATGCTCCTTAAAATATTGTCAAATTTTCTTGGAGTAATTTAGGTAAAAATTTTCACTGTGCTGAAATAATGTTTTCTGTTTCATCTATCCATAGGAAAAAGAAAAAAAGAAAGTTTTAAAAGTCATCTCTATTTTGCTATTCATGTCTTAAAGACACAACATAGCCTCATTAAAATCAGGGTCCACAAGTGGAAAGATGCTGACAGTAAGGGAAAATATGTCTGTAGCAAAGTGCTAAGACGAAACTAAACTGATTTGTTGGCTTAAATTAAAAAAAAATGTAGCTTTATTAACCCATATACTTTAGGAGTGTCACACTGCCGTGGTTGTGTCCTCTCAACCATAAGTACGGCAGGATGACTATCACTTTAATAACTCTGGGATGAACAGGTCAGAAAAGGTGAAGAAACTCTTATGCCTATGAGAACCACTCCCATATTCCCATATAATTTCAGTAATCACTTTTAGTAGTAGTTTTCTTATCAGAGTACAAGAAAATCATGCTGCCAATCTTTCCAATATTTTATCAAGATTAACCAGTTAATCTTGTTACTTTTTCATTTACCTTTAGTAGAGGTTTTAAGGAAGGACAAGGCAAGAAACAATTTGCTGCTGCGGTCAACATTTTTGGACATACTGATCATGGTAGCACCTCACGTGAAAACTTTCTGGATTTAGTTATCCTATTTACATAGAAAATAGATACAATACATATAGTCCTACTGCACAGGGTCTTCCTACCTGTAGGATGTAAGAGTGAAAGCTTAGCTTGTTCTTGTAGCCTAGAAATTTATGCTCTTTTCTAATCTGAACAATACAGAAACTCGGAGAGTCATTTTTCATGCTGAAGAACTAACATTTCACAACAGCAGGAATGAATTCTTGCTCTTACTCTGGTGAAAACTAAGTAGGTGATTGTTCTTAGAACTCTTGGTGTCATGTAAGTACATCAAGATCTCTGACTTTCAATTCTGCATTGGCCCACTGAGCATAATGGGGTCTTTATCATCCTATCGCTCTACCACCCAGGATACAAAAACAATGTTACAACAGATTTGATTCATCTTTCTTAAGGAAACAAAAGGTAAGATAACATCTTGGATAGCTGAAATAGCTGGAGAAAGGAGACAAACTTTCGCATACACAATGTCTTTACCAAACCTGAAAAACAATTATGAAAGTTTCCAAGTAAAATAGAGATTAAATACAGTTACTTTCAGTCTAAGATAGTTTTATCTGTCAAACAGAAAAGTTGAAAGCAAAAAGCACAAAACGCACTTAGTACTTGTTAAGTGAGGTATAAACTCTAGAGGTATATTCTGCTACCGAGTCTTCTGACGCTATTTTTCAAACAGATGTTGTAAATTTTAGTGCCTCTTTATGTTTTTAAGTTCTTCAGTAAATTCCCCTCAACTTGCAGAAATTACTCAAATATTCTTTTCATAAATCAGTTGAAACTTTTGTTCCCTGAAGTACTTCCACTAATTCAGCTCCTAGGATTTTGCTTCCCTGATCTCCTACCTGCAACAAAACTTACTTCCGCCCAGAACTCTTCCTGGTAATAAGAATGTTTTATTTTCTAGTCCTGCCCTTCGTCATAAGGAAGTCAGTCCACTGTTTTTGATAAAGGATTCTAAATCATATTTGGAATATGTAACTGTTAAAATACTGGACCTTTGATGAAAGAAGTCCTGCTAGTAGGCATTTTAAGCTGCCATTGTTACAAGCCTGCTAAAGGTGATATCATTATTTGTGTGAAGCATAAATGGATTTTAAACACAGCTGTTATGTTTGCAAGGAGAATTAATTCATGTTGGTAATAACAATGAGTTGGAGTCAGTGATTTAGGAATTGCATCTCAGTACTACCTGCCAATGAATTTTACATATTCATTGCATTCTAACAGAATTATTTCAGTGTTATTCTTACACAGCTTTCAATAATACATGAAGTACACCAAAGATTTGAGTTTAGTTCCACAAATCTTCTCCTAGCTCCTGGTGCCAAAACATTGCACTATCCAGTCATATACATATATTAGGGTGGTGACCAAAACTAACATGCCATAAACTTTCAAAAACAGCTACTAAAATTTTAGTGATTTATATGCCTCTTACTTAAAGGAACTTTGATTATAGTGTTATTGCCATAGCTAATATATATTATTATCGATTAGTCACTAGAGCATATCTGTACAGAAATAGATGCATCTGTGGAGCATACTTCCCATAGAGTGAACACTTTAATAGGTATCTATGTTTACCTAGGTTGTGCTTCCTCAGGAAAAAATACTTTCAAGGCTCTTGAAAAATACAGCAGATCTCAGAATTTCAATAGCACATGCCTTGAAAATATCAGTGTAGGGTGACCCCAGGAACCACAGGGCTTAAATCACAAACAACCTGTTACTGGTTACTAAAGGAATGAAATCTTGAGACTAAGGTAGTATTGGGCTGAAGGATAACGAAGACAACAAAATGTTTAATACACGGTGTAGCAATCAGGCAGATCAATACAATGGAAGGATTAGCACAGTAGAAAGGTGCTATAAAGGAAGGGAAAAAAACTACTTATCTGTATCAGAAGAGTCCAGTTTCACAGAGGAAAACTCCACCAGGGAGGGAGCATCAGAAAGGAAACCTTATCCAGTACCAGTCAGCCCTTAAATGGGGTCTAAGAGAAGTGGAGCCAGGCTCCATCCCTTCCAGTCACACAGGTGAATTGCCTTCACCTGTGCTCCCAGGGCTGAACATCCTTTCCCCCAGGTGACCAATCAGTGTTTCAGGCTGTGACTCAACAGTTCCCATACACATGAAAAACGTGGCATGGCATATATACTAAAACCCAATGGTAATGCTGCATTTGCAAACCACTGCAAAAAGGATCACATAAGTTCATTAACAAACATATAAAAGTAATCCCAAACAAAACTAGAATTGAAGAGGAAGGAATCCTACGTTAAGGCACAAGCCTTCACAGTACTGGCTGAATGCAGTCACTTAGCAGTGGCCCCCGAATTTCCCGAATTAGGAGCATGTTACACACACACAAGTTCATGGTGCCCTCAGTTCACCCATACAGACACCATTTGACGTCCTGTTCATCTCTGAAATATCTACATACTCTCACTGCTGCAGTTGCTGATGGCCAGGTAGTCCCATCTCAATACAGAGTTGCTGGAAGTTTTGTTTGCGTAAGCCTTATCCAGACACAGTTCATCTCCTGATCGTCCCAGAGAGCACCTGTGTAGGTACAACTTCCCCTTGCACAGAAAGCCCTGTTTTCACTCAGCCAGAGAAGCCTTCTCTTTAACATTATACAGTTTCTGAGACCTAAGTGGGAAAATCAGAGAGTTCCTTTATCTCTGATAGTTTTCCTCTAGTAGTCAGTTTGGGGAAAACAAATGTTTATAAAATAGTGGTAAATACTTATGAGGTGAACTTCTGGAGTCCTTGATAAAAATCACAGCCCATCACACGAAATTACTGAAGAGCAATGAATTACTTGGTATGCCACAGCGCACTTTTATAATGTATCCTGAAATCTTTCAGCCCCCTAAATACATAAATCCCCAAATGTCCTTTCTAGGCAATCAATGTCTTTTACCTCCCTGATGTGTCTGATTCTCTCAGTTCACATAATTTCTTAAATAATCTCTCATCCTAACATAATCCAATAATTTTTGAGCAGAAAGTCTTCAGGAAATCTCCCTCTACGGGAGTAACACAGTAGCTTGTGATTAAATATAACAAATTATTAATGTGTTTCCTTGTTCTTTTTCCTACTATGAATTGCCTAAGTATATATTTTTTTTCCCTTTATCTACACTGTAGGCATTCTTTCCCCTTCAAAATAACTGTGTTAGTCATAAAGCATAAAAGAGATATAATAGCTGACTTTAAGTGATGTCCTAAGAGCCCTTAGGGGCCATCCAACATTCAGCAGATTAAAGTAGCAGTTCTTCAAGACTGAAATGACATCTAAGTGTGGAAACACATTTTAGGAAAAAAAAAATCTGTTGGATACAATAGTAGAAAAACAAGCATTTAAAAGACAGCTGTTGCGGAGCATAGTAACTATCCAGATATTAATATATGTCTCACATCATTTTTTATACAGTCTGAATGGAAGTACCTGGGATAAGAGAAGGCTGTGTGTGCTCCCTCATCATTTATATGACACAGAGTTGAACATGGCTATTGCATAGTCGTCTCTCCACTGTACCTATTGCTGTGTAGGAGCTGTGCTATTGGAAAACAAACAAATCCCACTTAAAATTCACTGCAAATTCATAACATGAGCTTTAAAGACAACATCCTGAAGATACCATGATCCTGGATATCATGTAGCATCTCTAACATCTTGATATACCTGTGTTTGTTTACAGGCACAAGAGTTATAAATTCTAGAGAAGAAAATGACAGGACCATTTAATTCTTCCCAGTCAAGCAAAAGGAAAGTGCAGTTGGGTGTCCTGTGCATGCAAAGTGAGGGGGTAGAATTTTTGTGAAGTAACTTAAAGGACAAGGAGATATAATTATTTTTCATGTAACTCAGGCTAACTCAACTGCAGATGGAAAAGCTGAAAGAAACTGTAAAAGCCGAAGCTGCACTTTATCAAAAGCTACAATGTGATCTGCTTTAAGAGAATCCTCTGGAGATTGGTCCAAAGCATTCAAGTGAAAGAATTAATATACTATCACTCTACGTTTCAGAGATAATTTGAGGCACCAGTCAAATTGGAAGAGATAGAAAATACCTTAAGTAAACTTAAGTTAAATATCCCTTGTCAAAATATTGTGAGTTTTATGAGCCAAGAAGATCCTTTAGGGCTGTTTAATACTTGTTACTATTGCTAATTGTCTCCCACATTATTCCAACACTTAAACCATCCCAGTTGTTCATAAATGGAAAAAAAATAACAAGCCGGTTTGCCAAAATACATCAAGTAAAATGATTTCTAACATCTGATACATGGTAGAGGGAATTTTATTCTCAAAAGCACTTCTGGGACACTTAGTATCTTGCTACCAGAACAAATGTTCTCAATTATTTTTATTTTAGAGAACTAGCATGGGACTTGCTGGGAATTAATATTGGCTTGAATCATTTCTAGGCACATCTTTTCCTTCTGGGCAAACTTTGTTTCTATAGAAAAACATCTATCGATCTGAATCCTCCAGTTGCCTAAGTGTGCATTCTTTTCCCATCTTGGTAGGTTATCCCATGATCTCCAGGATCCTCACTTCTCTCCTTCTGCAGAAAGATGGGACACACTCAGATGCATCCCATCTTGCATGGTTGATCTCAGTTTGCTCATTTATATGGGTGAAGCAGAAAGGGGATTCAGCAAACAGCTTGACTACCCACAGACTCTAAGGAAAGGGGAAGATGTTACTCATTTGTTTGGGACTGCTGGAAACAATTCTCCTTTTTTCAGCTTACATGGCTGTTGGGAGCTGCCTGCCACCACCATTGGGCACCGGGCAGAAGTGGAGGCAGTCACTCCCTGTCCCAGGTGCCATACATGAGCTGGATATCACCCTGCTTTGTGCACCTGCCTGCAGCTCTAGCTCTGTCTCATCCCCACACCACTGCAGGGCAACAGGGAGAATTCCTCAGGTGACTCAGGAAAGGCTTTCCATGCACTAAAATCCCTTATATCTTCATATTTTCAAACTAACTACAGAGGATGTTGTACAGCTGAGGTTTGCCTGATACTGACTTCTCTGCCATACATGCAGAAATTTCTGAAAATAAAACCATTTCTTCCGTAGAATTCTGTACCTGAGAAGAGGTGCACAGCATTTGATTTCCTCTGGGTTTTAGGAGAAACAGGGATCTTAGAAATGGCCTGTAAGCTTTCATCCTTTTAGAAAAGGAAATGTGATGTTAAGTACTGATGCTAAGGAAAAAAATCCTATTACAACAGCTAAAAAAGAATTCACCAGAATGCAATATGTTGGGAAAACAATCAAAATCCAAACTAAAATGAATCCCTAAACAAACAAAATTTAAGCAAATTAATTTTGAAAAAGCTTGAAGGAGGAAAAGATTGGAAAAGATCTGGAAAAGACTGATAAGGAAGATTTTTTTTTTTCACTAAGCTAAGGGAAAATAACATAAGGATGAAATATGCTAAGAATAGAAAAATTATCCCTCACACAAATGGAATTTAAACAAACCAATTTTGGAGAAAGCTATTCCCCTAAAATTGCTTCTCAAGTTTTCTTTGAGAAAGTGTAAGTTCAGTAGTATTCTTTTTTTCTAACCTTCTGCTCTAAAAAATGAAAAGAAAGGAAAAGCAGGAAATAGAAATACTTTTCCTTTGATAAAACCCTCCTTGCCTTCTACATATATTACAAAGAGCAGAAACACAATAACAACTGCCTTTATCCTGCACAAGTCACCTTGAGAGGTACAGTCTAACCCTGAATTTATTTATGGTGACTATCAAATATAACTATGAAAGGGAGATACAGTACTGAGGAATGAATATGAAATACATTTTATTTGAAGCAGTACAATATTAGATGACCTCCCCTTTGTTATATGGCTTCTTATAACCTGATCGAAGGCTGTAAGAGCAAAAAGGGAGGCACTCTGTGCAGAGTAAGGTTTACTAGAAGGTGAGTGTAATGTGAGCCCTCTGTTAAGTACAATGTCCCATTCAGTCTAGCCCCCCCTTCTGAAACATCTATGGCATGGCTTCCAAATTAAAGACATGTCAAAGTACTAATCTTTTTTGGAAGAAAAATATATAGGAGAAGAAAGAACATTTCACAAAATCAGAAAAATTGTTCATTATTGTGTGAATTAAAAAATAAAAACTAAAAAAGTATTTCTCTTTTCTCCCGTGTGCCTGTACTGCTAGGAAATTTGCCAGAGCAAGACTTATGTGGCTGAGGTGTGGTTTAAGAGGTTAATCATTCTTATCAGCTGCTTCTATCCCAGTTGTTATTGTTCTCTCATCTCTAACAAAGCACCTATAGAACCTATTATGAGCACCACAAGATATACTCTTTGTCAGCTCCCACAAGAGAAGGCAAGTAAAGTTAGAAGCTTCACCTGGAACACAATCTGATCCTTTCCTCCACGGCAGCTTAAGGTGTAGGCCATGCACTTTTAGATAGCAGGAAGAGCAGATCTGCTCAAGGTTCTACCTAGCTCCAGCCTCCAGCTGTCCCTTTACTGAACACGAGCACCATTACTCTCCTGGGGAAGAGAAGGAATCAAAGGTCCAACTACTCAGAGATTTTAACAGGATGCAAGCCCATCAGAGCAGTTAGCAAGACAATTTTCAAAAAACTTGGATATCTATTCTGAATTATTCAAAAATGATGTAGATACTGACATCCTCATTCTGTTGCGTTGGGTGTGAAATGTCTTTGAGACACTCCCTAATTATCTAACGAATGACAATTTCCTAGAATGTGTCTATGATTCAGAATGAGGGAAATATACCATGAAATGAAAAAACTATTTTCATCCCACATTAAATTTACTGAAATTCGGGAGCCTGTTAAATACTTTTATGCTTTAAGGAGTTTTATACAATTGCATGTGCTGGGAGGATGTGAAAGTTACGGTCTCTTATTTTTGTAAATACCAGTGACTATTACTTTTAAAATAATCCTTAAAGCATCAGTGATCTCTGTTATAGAAGACTTTTCTCACTTACTTTGGTTATAGATGCATCCCACAAATGACAAACATTATTTTCATGCTTACAGATAGGATGTGGTTTGTGCAAACCCTATTTTTTAACCCTAATTTAGCGATGTACTGAAATAGTCATATTTCTGGCTTAGAAAGAAAATGTCTGTTGTGCTTTTTACTGACTTACTTGTTAAAACTACTGTATCAATATATCACCTTACTTCATCTAGTCAGATTTTGTGAATTGCAAAAGAACATAAAAAGACTGAGCTATTTGAAGATACATCAGTCTGGGAGCCAGGGTGAGAAATAAGATCTTCTAAAAATTTTAGTTTAAAATCCATTCCAAATAAACATCTGAATAACATATTGCATTTCTAAGCAATTTGTAACTTGCTATGAAGGAAGTGTGAATCATATTCTGAAATATTCTTCTTGGATAATTCTCCCCCTCAATTTATTTTCCTATAGAAGTAATTATTTTCTTAGCTTCTTCGCATGTTTTTCCTTTTCTTTAATTCCCTACAGTACTGTATGGCACAATAAATGTAAATTTCATAGTTTTCCCATTTCATTTAAACCCCCCCTCCCCCCCCCCTTTTTTTTAATAGGCACATAACTGAAATACTAAATGGGATTTATCAAGATTATTTTATACCATCAACGCTGCATTTTATTATAAAAGCGTCTATATAAAATTACTAAGTGTGAACAGTAATAGCTCCTGAAGACTAGATAAGGCTTTCAGGTTCCACTGTTAACATTGTTCCTTGATTAGGTATATAGAACACAAATCTTGGTGAAATTCCCATGAAAAAAACTTCATTGTCTTTCCTGCAACAAGACTGCACTATGGACCACTGCACAGGGAGGAGGGTGGCCTCAACCTCACTGTACATCATCTGCACAGTGAAGTACTTCTTAATGTTTAGATGGAACTGCTTATCTTCCAGTTTGGGTCCATTGCCTCTTTTTCCTATCCTTGGGCTCCACTGCAAAGAGTCTGGCTCCGTCCTGTTTGCACCCTCTCTTGAAGTATTTTTACACAGTAATGTGATCCCTCTGAGTCTCCTCTTCTCTAGGCTGAGTAGGCGCAGTTCTCAGTCTCTCTTCACAGGAGAGGTGCTCCAGTCACTTCTTGTCCATCTTTGGAGCCTTTTTTATTTCTTCAACACTGATAAAATTTAATCCTGATGCAGGAGGCTTATGAATATTCTGAACAGCAGTATTCTTTGTTATATTGCAGCACACACCAAGATGTGAAAAAAAAAAAATATTGTTACTGGAAAGTGTAATTGAATGCAAGGTTATAATATGCAATTTGTACTCAAGCAGGTGAAAGGGATTCAAGTATAATTACTACCATGAGAATTCAAATGCCAACATCCATAAAAAATAAATGTCAGAAAGAATTCTCACATGTGGAAAGGGAATAGTTCTACACATCTTAAAAAAAAAAAAAAAAAAAATCCAGTTAATAAAAACAGGTGGAAACATTGAACAACAGAAAGATCAAGATCTGCAGCAGGAGTCAGGTGAAATCAATAGTTTTGAAACTTTCTGTCACAACCTAAATACATTGCTGAAATTAATGAAGTATCACAGCTTATTTTCATTAGATTATGATATTTTCTCTAGCAATGATGATTGCCACCTCATCAGTCCTTTAATAATTAAAAAATACTGATATGTACATTATACTCAATGGACTTGAACGTTGACATGTTATCATTAGTATAACTTGGCAACAAAGCAAACATTGTCCAGGCATAAATATTTAGGCTATAGCAGCCACTGTAATGTGTGAGCAGTGAGAAAGGGAATCATTTCAAGTAGTCATTTATGACACTGTGAAGAGCTCACAATAAATGGAAATTGTCTGATCTGATCATTAATGCTCTGTGACACACAAAAAAATTATTTACAAACTTTCATTGTGAATTTGGAGAATGAAAAGCTGGAGATCATGACACAGAGTCAGCTGCAAGACTGTAACATAAAAGGACTATTCCAAGTTACAAGTGGAGTAAGAGATCTAGCCACATAACGAAAAAGCAACTGTTGACAACCTGAAACATGTCACGAAAAGCTTTCTCACACACTGGCTTTTCTGTGTTGCATAGAAGAATGCTCTATACCACCACAAAAACACAGTGGAGATGCAGATTTAGTCTATGCCCCACCATGGGAAATGGTCCTTATTAGAGTGTATTGTTGATAAGATCTATTGCTTTTGTAGTAACTTTTAAATAAGTTCTTCCTTACCTTACAATCTGTACTTTTTAGTTGTTTGATTCATTATATTTTTGCAATGCATCATTTCCTTTTTTCTCTTCTTTTATAATTTCCTCCTTTCTATCTCCTAAGCACCACAGAGAGTGAAAAGTATGTATGTGTAGCCTAGCAGAGGAAACAAACCTCTTCCTTACCCAAATGACTTAAATTATCCTAATTGGAGTATCAATTAAATAATTAACTGATTAGTCCACAGCACACTAAAATGATACTTCTCAGAAGTGATCCATTTAGTCAGACTGTCTGTAGATACAGCGGCTGCTGTCACTTTTGATGCTGTACTGAGCTCAGAGACTTTCTTTAGAACTGTTAGGAATTCCAACTACTCTTCTAAGGAAAATTTGAATATTAGCATATTAGGTAAGAAAAAATGGGCAATGACAGCAGGTTACCTAATGCGTTGACAGTCATGGAAATGCAAGATATCCAGTTAATGTTTCCTAAATTCCTTTAATGGAGGAGAAATTTTCTACAGAATTAGTAAAAAAAATCCTAGCAACCCTACTGATATTGTTCTGCTGCATGCCCCTAATGCTGGAAAAGTTGCAGTCCTTGATGCAGCTCTTGAATGAGTAACATCCCACCCACACTGTCCCAGGAGCTGGGCAAATCTGAGAGAGAATTTCCTCATCTCTGTATGGGTTATGATCATAGAGAGCAGACTGCTTTTCTGGCTATCCACCCACCCAGGCTCTGGAAGCATACTGGTGAATACAAAGAGAATTTGGGTCAATAAAGAAGCTGCTGACAGACAGGAGAGATTCCTCCTCTGAAAAATATCATATGAGTTTAACATACTTGTCAAAACGCTAAACTACAGACAAAAGAATACACTAGTAATATGGTACGGGTCAACCCCTAGAGATAAAGGGAACTTCACAACATACAGGAATCAAGCAAGGATTTGATTGCAGAATTACAACTGCAACATAGCAAGGAAAGCTGGAAAATATGGGTACTAAGCCTTTGACTCAACTTTGGTTGCTCATTTCCCTTGCTTCATTTTGGCCAACACTTGCCCTCTATTGTAGCTCAGCTGGCCAAATCAAGGAGGTGATCCAGCCTAAATGAATAAACATACAAACAAACAAATAAAATCAACATTTCTTTTCACAGACTCATTTTAGGCCAAATCAGTTCCCAACTCACCACCAGGCAGTCACCAGGCATTATAAATGCACAGCTAGAGGTGAGGCAAAGGCAAAGTTTCTGCCATTGTCATGGTTTGGTATCATCTTGTAACTAACACGAAAGCACAGCCTGACAGGGATGCGGTCAGCCTAGATTTGTATTTGTATTAATATTTGAACATTATGTAATATTATATCTAGGCAGATTAGGAAACTTCCTCACTGATGTAACTGGTTCAATGGGCGTTAGCTGTTCTACTCTCAGTTTTCATAAATGTGAACCAAGCAACAGATTTTAGACATTCGCAAGTTATAACACAAATATATTAAGCCATGTGTTTGGCCTGTTGCTTATGCAGAATATTTCTCCAATAATGCATGGTGCATTTATATCAGGTATAACTCATAACTTTGGAGTGCTCCAGGTTTTTTTGCTTTTGCAATTCATTTTGCCATATTATACTCATGGCTTGCATAAAAGTGTAAACTTGAGTAACAAAATTTAAGCTGTATCATATTTATAAAATATGAGTATTGCTTCTGATAAAATGCACATGGATCAACACTGAATTACAGTGTGACACAGTGTATTAAATTCTCGGGTTTGTGCCAATTGACATTATATATATTTGTTTTCAGTGGGATGTGCGATCTGAAAGCAGGTACTAATCAAATGGAAAAGCTTGTAATTTGATCAGGTCTAGCAAAACGGAAAGGTGCATGTTAGCTCAACCTCAAGCTGTCTTTTGCCTTCAGTCGCACTCAGCGCTCCCTTCATGTCAGGCTCCTTATGTCCTATAGAAGAAAGTAAATCACTCTCTGGACTATAACAATCTATGTTTATTCCCATACATGAATATATTTCCTCTGATGTGCACAACAATTTCATTCAGTGTTTTCGAGTTCAAAGATGGGAATATATGCATTTGTATATAGTCAGTACACCTTCCTACTTTTAAATGTATGGTGCTTTTCTTTTTTTAAATTTAGTTTTAATTTAGTTTGTTCATTTGTTTATTTTAATCTAGACTATTCTTAGCTTACCATTTATATGTGACAATATATATTTTTATTCATTTATTTATTACAATAAAATTCCCCAACACAGGTTGACAGAAAGCAAGATGAGTCATATCCTGCCTCAGGCTTAGTTGTAAGGCTCAGTATATCTTTAGGAATTTAGTAAACTAAACTCTCAGTGTAGCTTTTAAAAAGGCAAGTATTCCTTTCTTTTTGCAATAGATTTATATTCAAGTCAATCTACTTCCTGAACTACAGAGTTATCATTGTGACTTCCAGCTTATTCACTTTTTCATTATATAATTTGTGTTTGTAGTGGGATCTGAAGAAAACCTGCCTGCAATTCCTACAGATTTTGAAAGTGAAGAAGGGCTGAACACATAAATTTGCAGCCATGTGTTATGGGGAATGCCACTGCTGGTCCCAGTATTCACCCCAGCAAATAGCCTTCAGTGGAGATGCATGATCTGAGAGGCTGAAATTATTTCCTCTGGCCAGGAGAAAAGATCTGCAGAGCTGGAAATCACTCATCTTGTGGACTTGTACTGCTCATATTTAACATAGAATTTGAAGTTAGCAAATTCCAAGGCAGAAAGCTAGGAAAGTTAAGAGTGCACTCACAGAAGAGGAAATAAGATGGAAGCTATAGCTTGTTTAATTTTGTGCCATAAGAGACAAAACGATTTACTTGGCTCTTTCAAAAGATAATTAAGGCTTACAAATTCAGCCTGCTCTCCAGCATTATCTTTGACCGCTTTTGCACAAACTGAAGTTGAACAGAACTTCTGAAATTGACCCGTTTGAACTCCCCTTCTCCATGCAGGGACAGCCAGCACAGGCTGCTCACAGTCATGCCAAGTCAAGTTTCCAGTGTTTCTGAGGAGATATCCATAACCTCTCTGGGCAGTCTGTGCCAGTCGGTGCTTAGTCACTCATACAGTAAAACAGGGATTTTCTATTTATAAGCAGAATATTCTGTATTTAAATTTCTTCCACTAGCCCTTTCACTGGATATCACAGAGAACAATCTGGCTTGATCTACTTTACTTCCTCCCATTAGATGCTTATCTATCTTGATAAGGTGCCCCCTGCGCCTTTTCCATGCTTATCTGTTCCAGTTCTATTGACCTCTCAGATTTCAGAATTCCTAAATTTCCAACATGTCAAGATTCCCCTTAAAAAGCAACACAGACCTCAGGTGTATTAGCCCTCAGGTGCATTAGAACTCCCTCTGGTTCTGTATTGTCTAAGAATTAATTGAGGGCACACTCCGTCCCTTCAAACAAGTCATTTTTCAAGATTGTATACAGTATTGGCCCCAGTATCAACCCCTAGTGATTTGCCTCCAACTGGACTTATTGCTACTGATCACAGCTCTCTGAACCCAGCAGTTCAGTCAACTTTCAGTCCACCTGGCCTGTATTTCATCAGTTTGTCTATGATGATGCTTTGGGAGACACTGTCAAAAGCCTTAATGAAGCCAAAATAAACAAGACCAGCAGTACATTTTCCCTCACTGGCCACTCCATCATCTGTCTGGGGAAGTTCTTGTCAACGCATTGCTTGTTTGTTTGTTTGTTTGTTTGTTTTGTCACTGCTTTGTTTTAAGGTGTCTCTTGATGAGAAGTGTAAAATATGCTCACCTTTGGAAAATGGCAGCATGACCAGATGTGTCTGGTCTTTCATACTCCCAGTACCACCTGGCCACTGGCTCATCACTGGGCCCTTGTTTTAGCATATTAGTTCTGTTAGAACTTGTTTTTGAAAAACAGAAACATTGACTGCTGTGCACAGCCCACAGTCAATTAAAGCAGTTGAACTCTAACCGTAATGCAGTATGAAGCATGGTTTCACTTTAAACTCTTGTTTAAAATCACTGTCATTACTGCAAATGATAGACTGGTGTGAGGTGGCTGTAATAGAAAGGCAAAGGAGAAAGGGATCTTGAAGGAAAGCATGTTTCATTAAAAAGGTTGAACAGCAACCTGCAAGGACAAAACTGAGGATAATTTTCATTGCCAGGTCTGACTGTCTTGAAATATTAACAATGAATATTGGAGAGCAGCACTTAAACAAGTTGTTCAGCACAAACCAGTTGTCTTCAAACTCAGCCATATATTTTTGTTTGCCACAGAGGTACCATATTACAAAAATAATAATAATAATAATAATAATAAAATTATGGTAGTCATTGGAAGCTGGAAAAGACATCAAATCCCTTCATCTTTAATAATTTATACAGCCTCAAAAGATCTAAAGAACTTTAAAGCAGAGTTGCTTTCAGCATTTAAACTGCTATGGATATTTGTCTGTCACTTTCTCTGTTGCTCCTATCCCCTACAAATAAAAAGGACAACTGTTCAAAATGTTTTAAACACTGTATCTAGCTAAACACTTCTCACACATGATTTGCAAAGTCTGCAAACATTACTCAGGCCCCCTGTTTACTTTCTGACTGTACATAAACCAAACTATTTTAAAAGATCCTTATTCATTAGAACCTGGTTTTTAGTATAAACGTTTTCTGAAAAAATAAAACCTGTGTAATAGAAAACTTTCCTCATGGCTATTTATCTCTCAGCATTTAATAAGAACATTAAAATGCCCTTTTATTTCTATAAAATGTTCAGGGAATAAAGAAATCTAACTAAAGAAAAACACGTTCCAATGGAACAACAGCTATTTTGGGCAGCTGCTAATAAGAAAGCTCATATAAACAAGTATATTTTGCCCTCCAAGCATATTTTGTCTGCATACATTTTTGCAACCACAAAGAAGGAAATGTATGAATAGACAAACAGAACCAAATATATCTTCACCAATAACTTCATCCTTATTTTTATCTTGGCATTAGGATGTTGCCTTGCTTTATGTTATGGTATTGTCTCTGCAGGGGAAAAAGTGAAGAGGAAGTCAGATTCATCCTGTGGCTCCAGGAGGTGTTATCTGCAATGTCTTAATAAATCAGTAAATCTCTTAATAAGAAAATTCCATGAATAGATACATAAGAAATGCACTAGTCATGCAGCTGAGATTAGTCTCTGTCTGTGCAGACTCAAAGGTCTTTACAGATCTATGGAAAAGCAGGGAGCAGTGCAGAAATGGCAGAGATACCAGTGTGTTTTACTAGCCTTTTGTTGGCTTCACCCTAGTGTGAATCTGATGTTTCCTGGGGTCGGTAAAACTCTCAGCACCACTCCAGTTTTGGAGCACTGGGAGAAATACCAGCCTAAGTGATCAAGTATGAGCCTCACACATTGCCCTGTATATTGCCTACTGTACATTTTGTGTGTCCTGCTTGCAGACTTTTCTTTGACATTTGTTTTTGGCAGTGTTGCGCAAGGACTGAAGCTCACTGTGAGCATAAAGGCAATTTTCAGGAAGATTAGGATACCAAGTTATCCAGACACCGGTACACATAGATGGAAGAAAGCATGAAATAAGAATAACAAACTCAGTTTATCAGCAAAATTCACTCAGTATAAGAATATTGTGAACTAACATACAGTTTAGGAGTGAAAACATACAGGAGTCATTAGCTGACCCAGCAAAGAAATGCCTGCCCTACCACAAGCACGTGGTAATTCTGTTGGCCATGGCCCATGACTGAGTGCTGCTCTACTTGGAGAAGTAACCCTTGTGAATGGCTGTTATGTGGCTGAGAAAGGATGGAGAATTACATATTGTCTCTCCACAATCTTGTACTTCTACTTCACTCTCTAAAAACAGCTTCTTTGGAATCCATGCGAAGTGCACTACCAAACCAACCAACCAACATGTTGAAAGGAACCCACTATGCCCTCACTCAGCATGCACCTATCAGCAGATGGAGAGTACATCCCAGTGCAAAATACAGTTAGAGACATGCTGCAAATAATATTTTGATCTGAAAGATCAGTTACTTTCACTGACATTTGTTTACTCTTCTGATTTTGATTTTCCTTTCAAATCTAGCAGACTGAGAAGACAGTTAGAAGTAGACTGTATTCTCTGACAGACACCTACAATTGCATATGTTTATTGTTGGTAACTTTCCCACTCAGCAGCCATCATGTGATGGTATCTTTCCATCTTCGACAGGCTGTATTTGGAACACAGCTCTCCTACAAGTACTTACATGCATTTGAAATTAAAAAAATAATTATAACCTTTACCTCATGAATGGAAGTCAGCACATAAAAAGGAGGTTTTTCCTCACCTGATATAATGCATATTTCTTAGCACCTCAGTACATGAAAAGTGACTGTCATAAAGCATGTGAAAAATCACCTAGTGTGATTATCCAGGTATATGTGGTAGAAAGCCTCTTCCACTCAATCACTTTGATTGACCAGCCATCATACACACACAGAGGGTATTGTACTAAGTCACAATGAAATGTAATGGCTATAGCTTGGACTATATACATACAAACGCTTGTCTCAGAAGTCCAAATGAGTGAGTGGTAACTCATATAAATTGCAACCTGGGAAATTCCAATAAAAATAAAAAGAATAAACATGTTTTTTTGCTTGTTTTTTGTTGTTGTTGGTTGGTTGGTTTTGTTTGTTTGTTTGTTTGTTTCTTTGTTTGTTGATATGAGGGTGCTGACAGAGGAACGTAGACCCAGAGATGTTGTGGGATATCCATCCTTGGAGGCACTCAACACATGAATGAGTGAGGCCTCATAAAACTTGATACGAAGTAGCTGCACTTCCAGCAGGAAATTTTACAGGAAAACCTGCAGAGATTCTTTCCAGTGTAAAGTACTAAAACTCTGCTATATTTATGCATGTTCAGTGTAGATTGCTCACACACTGATATGGCATTCCCAGGTATTCCACGAGAGCACTGCATAACTCCAGCCCTGATACAAGGAGTTCCACATCCCTGCTTATTAGTCAAGTCACTTCCACCTTCCATGAAGGCCATTTATGTGCCTGTCATCTGATACTGTAGCTGTTCAGAAAAAGCATTCAGGCTATCCTGAAATACTTACAACTCATTTTATTGAAAGACTTGGAATGCAGAAAATACATTTAAAAAAACACCCTGCTGCTCTCGAGGCTGTCACAGCAGATCTTACAGTATGCAACGATATGTGCATGGAACACATATTTTGTTGTATTTCTTAATTTTCTACATACATACTATTTATGTTCATGCACATATGTATATGGTCTATATTGAGCTATGTGTATATTGCATGTTAAAAGAGAATAAAAAGGAAGGTATAGATTTTGAGTGAAACATATATGGCATTATCACATTGGAGCAGAGCAACAGGCTACTAGGAGTCTGTGGTAGCTGACAAACTGAGCTGTTTCCAGGTAAGCTTGATTGCCCCCCTATCTAGTCCTGCTGATGAACTGAGCTCTGTGTAAGGAGGTTTCTTATATTCCTAATCAGCTGATATTTAGTGTGTACCCTACAACATTAGGTTTTATAACCTTTTGAAATCATGACACATAGTTACGTGTAATGTGAATACATGAGGACATTCTCATTATATAAATAGAAAAGCCTGTTAAATGCTAATGAAGCCAAGGAGCATTTTATTTCCAAACTACTGTTTTCTTCCCCTGGGAAATGTTATCTGTAATAAAAAAAGCACCTTTGCGGAGGCTGTAATGGGTTGCTTAAAAACAAACAAGCAAAACAAACAAACAAGAAAACCCACACATAAATCCTGAGAGAAAAGCCCTAAGAAGAATTAAATGTCTGTGCCATGAAAGCATTAAAAACAAAAAATACAAAGTGTGCTATATTTAAATTAACTTTAATAAGAAGTACAAAAAGATGTTAAGCAATATTTTGCATGTGATTAATAAATATTCTTCAATAGCAAGCAAAGTGACACATTCAAACATAAATCCAGTTATTTCTTTTACATTTTATAAAAGTAACAACTTTTTCCAGTTAAAACAAGGTCACAAATTACAGAGTATTATCATCCTCTTTAATTATTTGTTATATGAAACCTACTAAATAAGTGAACTTTCACCCAGAAGATTTTATATGACATTGATGTTCAAGGTTAAGAATACTTACATTTATCATGCAGTTTCTTATTGTGTATATTTGATTGGTGTTCAGTTTTCTTTAGAATTATTGGTTCCATTCTTCCTTTTTCCAAATTTCTTGTTAATACACTGGAAACATGTATTTTCACACTCCCATACGTTTTCACATCTAAGTGACTCATTAAAATAAATTTGTTATTCAATATATAAATGTTTTCTGACTGCAGTCCAGCTGAGAAATTGTTAACGTCTGAATCAGACTCCACATTATTTTTATTATTTTTATTTAATCAAGATTTATTCTAATCACTTCCATTAAAATTAAAGTGCCTTTAAAGTTTTCCTAATAAAGTGACTATGCTGGAAGGTAGAGGGTGAAGGAATGTTTAGGAACTGTTTTTTTCACAGTTTATAGATATGGTGAATATTGTATGTGTATATTCTAATAGATGTAAAGTACTACATTGTACTCCATGCTAATGCTAAGCTATATTAACCTATAAAGTGATAAATTCAGCAAAAATGAACATCTATTAAAGAATATCAAAAGCAGTTGATCAAAGCATTCTCTTGTTCCATTCTCTCCATCCCCAACAGAATAGATAGATGGATGAAATACTGGAAAAGAAATACACTTCAACTTGTTGAATCTTACCTCTTTGTATATCAGATGAATGAAAGCACTTAGTGCAATCATTAAATATCTTGAATGCATAAACACGTGCTCCAGGAAACTTGATTAAGTGAAGAATTGTTATATAAGGATTTTAAATGTGAAAACAGAATATAACTTTTAAATCATACAACAATATAAATATATTCATATATATTTATGTAGACACCAATGCTAGAGGAAGAGCATACATAGTCTTGCATATTTTAAAACATCCTCCAAACTCCTTTTTGAGAGTGTTAGCACCCACTCCTAACTTACAGCACTTTCAAAATACTCTTAAAAGGCATTAAAATGTGCCATGGTTAAAACTGACTTCAAGTCTCATATTTTAGTACGGTTGCTTCCTCTTTAAAGTTTTTGTTGGGTTAAAGAACTCTCTGTCCAAAGGAGGCCCAAGTGTACTCGAAGAAGTATTGCCCTTTTGGAAAAAAAAGTCTTAGTGACTGCCGTGATATAAAGGAGTACGCTTAGGATCCTAATCAGTTTTCCTTTAAATTCAGCTCAAGTTTTGCCCTCATCTCAGCCAAAGAGGTCAAGCCCTCAAACCTTAGCCTCCACCACTAAGACCTGATTAGGTCTTACTGAGTACAAGAATTCACCTAGAGAGATCTAAATCTGGAAGAAAGAAAGTTAAATGAAGTAGAGGAAAACAACCTTTTCTATACTTAATGTATGCCATTCATTGAAACAAACTTTTGAGACTTTAACTTAAATTTAACTACTAAAGTGATGAAGACACTGATTTTCAGAAGGGTGGAACTAATATTAGAATTCATAATAGCAGAATTAAAAGTTGTGTTGATAGGGAGTTTGGGTTACCTACATAAATGAAGTAAGGGAGAATCCCAAGGACCAGAAAAAAATATAACAGAAGGAAACTTTAAAGAGATGCTTAAGGCTATATTGCAAATTGACAGCATTCTAGCTAAAGATATATTGTCATTTTGGAGGGGTGGAAGGAATCCCAAAAATCTACTTTCTAAAGAACCATCCACTTTATTGGAGGCTGCAGTGCAACATGCTCTTATTTTAATGTTTCAAGGTAAAATTTTACCACATTCAGAGATTCTATTTAGATTTGTTCAGACAGATGCATTTTTAACATACTCTGCTTTTGTTTTGTTTTGATTTTTGTTTTAATGAAGCCATGTAACTTTTGTGGTTCATTTTTGAATGTTATCTTACTCTGTTTCAAAACTCACTGTATTACCTACTTACTTTAGCATTCTATGTTTGCATATAATAAGCTGACCTCTTCACATCTGTACTGAAATTCTCTTTCATTCCAATCTGCTAGGAATGGACAGAAGTATAAACTTTGTTTTATAAAAAGCCAAAACAAGAACTTGTGCCCTACTGACTTTTCAGAATAGGAATGAGAAGTATGGAGAATGAATATTGGCTATCTCTGCATAAATGAAGGTCACACCTCTTAAGAAAATAAAGCCTGGTATTAACAAATTTCTACTTTACTCCAAAAACTTCTTTCCTCCTTCTGCCTTAGTTCTCAGTAACTGCAGGAAGCACACAACATTCTGTATGTTTTTCATAAGTAGTCAGTGGAAGCGTCTCCATTTCAAAGGCACAAATCATTTCCCTCAAGTTCAGCAGAATTATACACAAAGTATTTCAATTTTACATGCTCTAAATGTTACTTTCCCTCAACAAACATACAGCAAGGAAAGCTGAGAACAGAACCTGAATAAAAATACACATTATGTCCTTCAGTGATTTCTTCATCAATCATCTTACAATTCACAGACACAGTAACACTGTGATTTTCCTCTCTTTACTCCTTTCCTCCTCAATATATCCATACTGCTGCTGATGGTTGCTTTCACACAGGTAAAAGTCAGCTCACTTTAAAGTCTCAACACCCCAAGTTATCTCTAACCACTGGGAAGAGAAGGTGATTCGCAATGTTCCTGTCTGGTGTCTATTGAAGCTCTTTTGTTCTCTCTCCCATGACTATAAAGGCAGACCAGCTCCTTAATTTAGCATAATGTTCAGTGCTATGAGTAGTCTCTCAGGCTAAAGCTCCTATCTCACAGCACCTACTGTAATATTTTTTTACGATGTTCAGTAATGCAGTAGTTATGAGTTGATTTGCCCAGATATGGAAAGTAAAGTTAATTTCATTGGCTACAACATGATCAAAAATTCTGGAAGCTCTAGTCTTATAAGCAATCTGTTAAGAACCTTCCAGCAGACAACCCGGGCTGATAAACCCCGCTGATCTCTATATTCTTCATGCTGATATATAAATTACTGTTAAATTACTGACCACATGCATCCAGAATTACACGTTCCAGTACTACACTGGAAACTTATTCTATTAACCTTGTTCAGACTTAAGATAATTCCAATCCTTGTTTACTGTAATATTGTATCATTGTATTTATCTATTTATTCCTCAAGTTACATAAAAAAAAAAAAAAGATATGACAACCTGATCCAAGAATAACAGAAAAAGAAAAAATTATACTAGCATTTCAATCAGAATTTCACAAGTAGATTCCACGTGCAAGTCCTGGATAGTGGTGACTTGCATTTGTTCACTCATGCCCTTTAACATTTAATATCAGCAAGTCTTACTTGAAATAAAAGAAAATGTCATGTGTTTGGCACATGCATTTCTGAAACAAGCTTTAAACTAACATACACAGAAGTTGTATTATTAAATTGAAAGAAGGCCCATTTTCAGTGTTCCCTTCATGATGCCTGTGTTTACTTATCCAGCTGTTAGTCTTACAAGTTTGTAATTTATGTGTAATCAGTTTACTTATTTTCAATATTTCACTAGTGAAATAATAAAGCAGACTCCTTTCTCCCACATGACATTGCTTGAATGCAAACAAAGTGAACTAAATGTAAAAGTGAACCTTTTATGTATTGTACACACTCTAAAACCATGCTGATGCCCACAGAAACTGCATGTGGCTATTTAACATGATTAATGGAGTGAATTTATATAGTAAGCCTATTTTTCTATATTAGTGTGCAATAAAAGTATTTTCAGCACGTGATAAATGCCTCTTCTTTGACTTGATTGTCTCCAGATATAAGACATAGAGAAAATGATCAGTGAATGAAACAACAATTGCACCCAATAGAAGCAGTAGCAGCAGAGCTGGCTAATATGAGACAGCACCAGGCTTCTTGTGCAAACTGAAGAAATTCCTTTTGCATGCAGATGAAAATTACACAGATGTTATCCACCAGAAAAAAAAAAGAAAAAAAAAAAAGAGGACTTGTACAGGTAAAAGCATTTGAGGGTATCTGTTCTTGTATAAGGATGCAAAATCCTTCCAAAATCCTTCCTTATTAGGTAATGCAACACATCTGAGTACAAGCATGTTTGCAGTGGGAAGAGTTCTGACTATACAGTATCATCTGTAGAGAAATACATAACATTATTTGAACACTGTGAAGTGTTTGGAGTACCTGGGATGTGGCCAAGGGTGAAACACAAACTTCTCTTTCTCAAAGCCCAGTCATTGAGGTTCAGAGAGTCCCTACATCTTGTTCGCATGAGCTGAAGGTAAGAACTCTCACTAGGTCACAGAAAGAAGACCTCAGCTACAGAAAACATAATCAAGCTACTCAAGTCCAAGAGCAGTTAAGCATGGGCCTCCATTAAACTATACAGTCAGAGCCCTTTGCCAAAAACAGAGTTAAAAGTGAAGGGGATATTCTACAGTTCTAATATTTACAATTTTTTTGTACATATGTACATATTTATATATTTATTTGTACCTGGAGAATGTGACAATAAAGGGATAATTAATAATTACAAATAAAACATTTTAAAAATGTATAACTATATCATGAAAGAAACCTCTTTTATTGCTTGCCTTCTAGCCTGATGCTCATAATCACACTATTGCACACATCTCCATAATACATGGAAGATCTACGTTTATATATAAATATATATGAAAATAAGGATATTTTTAATTTTAATTTTATGAGTAAAGTGCTCTTTTTTAACTACTGTTGATGAGAAAGGCTTAATCTGAAAGTTTAATCAGAGGGACTTAAAGGGATACACACCTTGTCCATACTTCTCCCTTTATTTTGCTGACTTCTTTATTTTGCTGATGTTAACTCTGTCTTAACTATTAATTCTATTCATAAAATGCATTTGTGACCTTGGCATCTATACAGTCACACAAAGTACAAAACAGAATCACATTAAAAGCAAAGAAAATGCAAGAAAATAAAACAACAAATAAAAGCAGTGTTTCTTTTTGTTGTTTTTTGCACATTTCCATGTCTTAAGATACTCTTTTATTTGATTTTAGAAATATTTTTACAACTTTGTTAAACTCTGAACATACCTATTTTATGCACTATACTCAAGTACTGTACAAAACTGCAATAAATGACACTATACGACTACATATGTCTACTAGAAGACATCATCATAAAGGTGTATCTTTTTCTAACGGTCAACTAATAACTGCTAATGTATGTGTGAATCAAAATATTTTTGACTGGCCACATATACTAAATTCTAAATGCAGTACACAATTACTACTTACGCCATGATTTACCAGGCCTTTAGGGGCATAAAGAATCTTTGCAAAGGCTCAGATGAAAAACAGTTTTACTGATCAGTATTAAATGTTCATATAAAATTGCAAATGGCAGATCCAATTTTGTTATATTCATATATATGAAATACAGTTGATACCTACTGATGATGCATGACCTTTTATTAAAAAAATAACATTCAAATCTTAGCAAAACCATTTCTAGTATACAAAGTTGTTGGAAATTTATGTCAGCGAAATGTAAAGTTGCAATTTACAAAAGCAGCAGTAAATTTTATTCACATGGACAGTTTCCTGAACTTAAATAATGAATTCTTTTTTCCTGTCAAAACAATGCTTTCCGGGAAAAATGCAGGCAAATCCTTTAACGGCAGGTTCTAGAATAACACTGAGCAAGGAAAAGAATCTATTATGTTACTGATATAGTTAACTCCGAAAAATTTGAGTGCTTTTATGAACCTGACAATAATCTGATTAAGAACAAAATCAAGAAGCAGAAAAATCAAGAAACAGAAAAATCCAACTTTGTTGAGCCAGACAACCTGGTTTAGCAACATCGAATTAAGAAAACAGTGAAGAGTGAAAGTTGATTAATATTAGAAATCTGATCAACACTTTTCTCTGAAATTAACTGTAGTAATTTATTAACAACTTCAAACAGGACAGAAGTAAGAAACCTGTGGCTTTTGCAATATAGTAGCCTTTACTACCTCCTCAGCCTAACTAGTATCCAGAATTACTGTGAATGACAGAACTGTATGACCTCCGTACTCTTATGTACATGGGTACTGCTACTGTATGAAACAATTACACTCTTTTAAAAAAATCATTTTTAAATGACAATTCCTTTCATTAAAGTAGAATTAGTTACTTTATAGAAAAATATTTTAACTTTAAATTAAAAAAATACTGTTCCTAAATAATTATGTAGGATCATATCTTTATTTCTTTGTACGGAGAGAATATAATTCTGTATATTTGAATTGTAGTTTAACAGAGCTCCCCTGGGTATAACTTTTAAAGATTTGGCTATATTTGCCATGGGTGCTATCTGTTTACAGACCCATGAATTTACACTGTGTCCCTCCTTTGGAGATACACAGATAAGACATCTATATACACTCTGTACATAATGGTTCACAGATTAGCAGTTATTAGTCGTACTGTACATAGCGGACAACCTATCTGATTAGAACGATGTTTTAAGTCCTCAGTGCAATTCAGGTTTTAGGTTGATGGTGCAAAGCCAAGTAAGACAGGCTCCCTGTTTAAATATGTAGCCCAATACACTAAATTAAAAGTACCAAATAAGACTGGAAACACTATTCTAGACATTCTGTCAATTTTACTAACACTGTTGAATGTCTTCTTTGCTTCCTGTGGCTTTGCTTCTGGTTTTGCCTTGTTGGGTTCTGCAGTTGTAGCGCTCTTGGAGATGGTGGGTAGTACTGAGTCCTTGGTAATATTTGGAGCATAGTTGGCAACAGCCACTGCATAGGCATTGTTTTTCTTAATGACAGATGCTTTTTCTTTTTTCTATTAGAGACAGCATGAAGTTAAATATTTAATGTGTATTTGCCATATCAGACTTAACATAGTAACATTGCAAATGCAAAACAAACAAGAAGTATATTAAAATAAGTGTCAGGAATAACATAATGGTAAATTCAAATTTATAGAAAAACATATCCTACTCAAAAAGAAGATACAGACAACATAAAGAATGCTTTAAAAAACATGCAGTCCTACACCATCCATTAAAAATCCTACTGAAGCTATATAAGCAAGAATCTGTTACTGTGATTGTAAGGATAACTGGAAAAGTCAGTCTTAATCAAAGAGCTTTGTTTCTAGCTCCTCACAATAGACCTCCTAACAACATTTTACAGTGTTCTTAGTTAAGAGGACTAGAAGGAGAAAAAGAGAGGAACAGAAACAAAAGATTGCCAAGCATTGTAACAAAATGAAAATCAGGCCATGTTTGCCATATAAATTAAATTGTATAATATGTCACCCAAAAAATAGAGACATTTCAGTACTAGTCTACATTTTTAAGCTATTATGTGTTGTTCTTTATGCATTCAAAATGCTGAGAAACCATCAGTAAATTAAACTTCACATATACTATTATCGTCTGGGAAGCAAAAAAATTAGTATATCCTAATTCTAGGAGAACCACACAATTAGGAGTACTCTTTGTCAAAAGAACTGCTTTTCCCTTAGTAGGATGAGGGACTGGGATAGGACAAAATTATTTAATCAATCAGAACAGACTGCTCTAACATTTTTTTCTGTGACGTTAAAGTGATAAACTATAAATTTTGACACAAATTTAGGAATATCAACAGTTAATTTTACTCAGCAAGTAAGAAGTTCTGTCAGTTTATAATTTCTTCATGTTGTCACATCTATGTTACTATCAATACCAGAAAATTAAGGCATGTCTGTGCTTCCATGCACTCTTCATAGTGAAGAAGTGCTCAAAATTTTGTAGAACAGCTGTTTAAATTAAAAGCTAATGTTTATATAACATTAGGGATAAATTTCAGAATTCTGAAAAACTTCCAATCTTCTAGATAAATTAGATGTTATTATTAATTTTTATATGTATGTGTATTCAGCTGTTTTTCTGATCCTTACTGACAAGGAAAATTAATATACATAATATCTTCCTCTAATGTTCTTTTTCGAATCAACTGGATTAATTAATAACAAAGTTGTCAACTAATATACTCTGGGTTAAATTTTGTGAATAACTGGAAAAAAAAACCCACATGTATTAGATAACTAAATCTGGATTACTGACACCAAATGACATTAGCTATGCTTAGTACAGGTATGAGCGAAATCTTAAATTTGTAATAGGACAAAAAAATCCTGTTGCTTTCAACAGGAGTTTTGCTCACTAGTAAAGATCTTTCAGGTTTAATGTGATATAAAATCATAGTTCAAAGACAAAAAAAGATCACATAGATACCTCTTAAATAAAACTCGCTAGAGTTTAACTATCTCCCAAAAAGTACTTTTATGGTTTAATGATTTTGAATTTTAACTTTATGTTCTTGATATACTATTAATACCTCCTTTTATTCTTGCAGGTATACTTTGTTGATAATAGTAATGATAAAATGCTCTATCAAGTCAACTTCTTTGTGAAGCATAACAATAAAGTATGCATCTCAAAGTCAGCTAGAGTCTCTGAACTGGTTTAAACTGTTGAAGGTTAAAAGATCTACAGCGCATTTCAGTACAGCAGAGATAAAGGAGAATAAGATTACTTTTTTAACAGTGAGTATACAAAGCAGGTAGGCACAAAAAGCATATCTTATTCCTTCTATGCATGGGGGCTAGCCATATTTTGATTTTGTGCATGCACCTCCAAAGCCAATTCTTGAAAGTTGTCCCAAGGTATAGAAGGAAAAATTGAGGCTAAAGTTTTCACAAATAAATAAATAAATTATAATTAATCTTGGAGCTCAAATGTAGTTTGAGGCCCCTGGCTTGCACATCCAGGTGTAAAACTTTTCACTGGCTAAATAGGAATAGACTATTTCATAAACTGTGGCTTCATAGGAGTTCTTCTGGACATCCCTAGAAGCAGAGATTGTAGTCACAATTAATAGAGATCATGATAACAATCTTGTTTTTTCTGTGGAATAAAATTATACTCCCACATCTTATTTCGTGAAAAAATAAGGAATACAAAATACATAGGTTGCTCTGAAAGCAATGTTCCTATTTATTTCTATGGAAACTACAACAGATACAAAGAGCACAATAGCACTGTTTGATAGAGCAAATTCTCAGCTACAAAACACTGTTTGTCAACATAGTAACCACCATTAACTACACATTTTCACCTGCTATGAACAAAAGCCTGCATGCTGCACTCAAATCTGCACCGGTGGAGATGATTCACTATTATTATTGCCACTGCTGAAATGCACCACCCACCACCTCACTGTGCTCATGATCTCCATAAACATTCAGCAAGTGTCGATGAATGCCAATGGGTCAGGTCACATTTTTTCCATATTGAGGAATTCAGTGACACACCTTTGCTTCATGCATACTTCCATGTCAGACACCATTTTGTCAGGCTGTCCCTCTGCTACCATTTTAACATGGCAACAAAATTTAACATACTACTGATGGGAAGGTTGAGGCTGTACTGCTATACCACCAATATTGTCCTTTGATATCATGCACCAAAATAATATAATAGAACACATTACTTTCAGAGCAAGCCTTGTATGTTGAATTTAGATTCTTAGCAGACAGTGCCTGGTACAGTTCAGGGAAGTTTGTCTCCAAGTGAAAACACAACTGAACAAGCTTTAGTCCAGATTCTTCATAACACTGTCAGATTTTACAAAATATTTATAAAATTAAATAAATATAAGCAAGGAATATAGAGGGTTTTTGTTTTTGTTTTAATTATTTCATTTACTCTGGCAAGCATGCATTGCCCTGAAAGAAACTTGCAGGGAACCCAGACAAGGGCCAGTCACTTAATGAAATTCATTCTATATTTGTATTGTGTACAGCTAGATGGCTAGGACCTTGTGACACAGTGTGGTCACAAGCTAAAGGATAATAATACTGTCACCTCACCAGGCTTTCTTGTTAACTGCTGTGAATATCCTCCACTTTCCTCAGAAACCTTATAAAAAGGTTACTGTCAAAAAAATAAACTATTATAAGCTGATAATGGGGAGGAAAATAATACATTAAACACTGCTAAAAATTGAAGTATCCTCATTTTGAGAAATAAAAATTCTTATATAGCTTTTTCTCACATATTAAATAATATGGATTAAAGAAATGGCCATTTGATAACTATAACATGAAAATGATGCATACATGAGTGTGTATATATTGCATATATTCAGGAAGCATATATTGCATATATTCATAAAGCTTTTTTCGTGTCACCAATGACACTACTCACCTCAAATGAAACAATTAGTGAATGATCTGATTGTATGGTAGGTCTGGTTATTTTTGATGAGTAACTTCTCAGAATGTATATATGATTTACATTTCAAAGTGGTTCAAGTTGCTAGTTAAGCTCTAATATGATGAAGAAAATTACTTCTAGAAGTTCTAAGTAGAATTCTCAGTCCTACTTCATTCATCCTTTATTTTTCCTCACCAATCAGTGTCTTTTCTTATGATTTGAAGATCATGTGTTTTCTAGTAATAGACAACTTAAAAGAAATGTATTACAGTCCTTTACTACACTTGATTGGAAATAGGGCTATTTTCTTAGAACTTACCTTATCATTCACTACACTTTTTCCATCCCAGGCCCATCCTCGTTTTGTAAAATAATTAACAGTTGCAAATTCAATTAATGCAGAGAATACAAATGCATAACAGACAGCGATAAACCAATCCATAGCTGTTGCATATGCTACTTTGGGGAGTGAATTTCGAGCACTGATGCTCAGCGTTGTCATTGTCAACACAGTAGTAACTCCTGTAAGGAGATAAAAAAAAAAACAAACATCAACAATTTTACTTGGATTTTGAATGTTAAAATACAAAACAAAAAACAAAGTGAAAAAATTGCTTATCTAAGGTGGTGTTGTATTAAAGGCTACATCTGGAGTTTCTTTTGAAGCATTTAAGTTCAAGATCATTAATTAAAAGACAGTTTTTAAAATTATTTTAAAATTTTGTTTGTAGATCTCTTTATTTACAGATACTTTTTTTACACCTTTTTTCTCTTAGGTATTTTAACAAGAAAAATTTTATACAGCTGCCTACTGAACACCTAGTTTTACTGCAGTGCCTATGAGTCTGGCACCCATCTTTCCAACAGTATCATACAATATGACACTTTTTTAAATGTAAATAATTGAATATATATGTTTTCAATTAGCTTTCTTACCAACCAGACAATGACACAGCTGAGGACCTAAACAGGTTAACTTTTCATTCAGATTTTCAGAACAAGAATTTTTTTCCTAGGACAGTATATTGATTGTAACAGGCCAGATTATTACAACTGTACACGATATGTCAGAAAATACGACTTGATGATCCACAAGTGCTGTTCTTCACTGTGACAGTTATTAAAAGCACTTTACAATGCTTAATGAAAACCCAGTAGGAAGCCAGAAATTCTACAAAAAAATCAGAAAAAGGATACTTTAGAAGGAAAAATGACAGAAAAACTCACAGCCAGAAATGAAATCTCCATTCCTTAAGCAAATCAGTTCTTACACCGAAGGCTGAATCACACTTAGACAAACTAAGCTATTCCCTTTGTGGCACACCATTAAATATGTTTCCAGAAGAAAAAGCAATACAGAGTGAAATACTTAGCATAGATCAGCAAACCGGCACTCCACTGACAGGCTAAGGAGCTTCCATGGCAGTGAAATTAGTAACAGCTTCAACAACTGTGAACTCATAAAACTGTTGTCACAGGAATCCCAAGAGAAAAGTCACTCTCCCTAAATGAGACCCTCTGCTGTTAGCAATCTTTCACCTAGGTTCTGCAGGATCAACCTAGATCAGACTTTTCTTCTGCTAGAAGAGAAGCATTTTTAAGTTCCATGGGAAAGGGAAGAGAAGCAGCAGCTACACCTACTCAGACCTTTTCAGGCTTTGCAATTCCTGTCCCTTCTGTAAAGAATTTTCATCTGTGTGGTTGTTACATAGGATGACAGAGCAAAACTAAGTGGACTCAGCCTGTGCTGCTCTCCCTTGAAGTGCTTCCAGAGGTCATGATTCCAAAAGAAGACAAGGCACAGAAACATCTGCTGATTCACTCAGTTTCTACAAATCTAAGCAGACATAATTCACTAATTGCTATTTTTTGGCCTCTATATATTAAAGAGGGGGATTTGGTCAGGAGTCAGTTGTGACATTGTGATCTAAAGTCCATACAATGACAAGGAAGCACATTTTGTTGTATGAAAACAGGTAGACAATGTATTTTGTGAATAAATTTTTCTCCTCTGACACTTACACAACATATGGCTTAATTATTTTCCACACCTCAGGGAAAATGTAGTCTACCTTACATTCAAAATTATCACATGCAAATTTTAACACAGGTCTTGAGCTAGAGAGAAATAATTTTAATTACACAGAAGTATCAGTGAAGTGATTTTTTCTCAGAGAAACATTGACCTTATCCATATGCAAATATATGCAGTTGATAAAGTAATGTCCTATTTAAGATCTACATTTTAGAGTAAACTAAGCTTCTTGAAGATCCATTGTCTTATTCAGAAATCTTATTTAAAATTAACTGTTGACCTTTTCTAGTCTCAGTTAATACAACATGAATTCACATCTTGCATCTTGCTACCCATTGACAATTTCTCTGCAAAGTTTAGCAAGACATGTAACTTTGTGACTCCAATGATAATCACACAGTACATTGTCAGACAGTTGCCAGTGTATTTTAATTTATTCCTTCATTCTAAAAATTCAAGCTAACACATTCATTTAACTTGAATTGAGCAGGAAAAAAAAAAAAAAAAAAAAAGGAAAGGAAAGTTTAGTCTGTGATACTCTCATCTTAGAAAACTCCAGCAATTTTACACTTCCTACTCTTTGGTCAAACAACAGATGATTTTGCATACTAGGTAACTTGAAAAACCAGTATCTTCAAGCCATCTTTAAGAAAAAGGAATAAATGAAAATAACCTGCTTCCTTATCACTGTTTAGCCCTTAACACGAACTAAAGTTTTAATATAAAGCATTCTCCCTACAATAAGAGACAGTCAAAATATTAGAGGGAAACAATCCACTACCCTAAATCATATATTACTCCGAATAGTCTAAATAATTTCACAGGCTATGTAGAGATGGCATCTTATCTCACTATGATGAAAGACTACAGTTTATGTACAGGTCAAGAACTATCTTCTGTAGCTCATCATCCACACTGCCATCATATGATGAAGCCACACTGCTGTCATATGATGGCGCTGTTTCAGAAAAGCAAGGGCAAGAATTATTTTATAAGAGACAACGAACACTCATCAGTTTGTTTTTGAAAAAATTCAGGAAAAGACACCTTTAATAGATCATTTTGATAACATTTCCCTTCTCTTAAGAAGATCAAGCATTCTACACTTGAAGATAAATATACCTCAATATCACTACAAATTTTCTTCTCAACAGTATATGCCCGTAAATGCTAAAAATCTTTTAGCACTTCAGATTTATCCTTTCAAGCTGAGAATGGAGCTATCTGATTGCCTAGGATTTACAGTGGAGCTTTTAAAACTGCATCTGCTCACTGAAGAAAAGATACACATCTACAGGACTGTAAAATTCAACATATTTCACTGACATTAAATTTGCATATGTGAAAAATGCTGGCTTTGTCATATTCTGGATGCCAGAATGCAAGGATATTATTCAGTGATGACCACTAGGCTCATGCCCATCTATGTGTGCACATTCAGCCTATTCCTTAGCAGGGACAAGTTCTTTCAGATGCTAATTCAACTTATTGTGTAACAAATTCATTTTTTAATTTGAACAGACCTAGCTGTCTAAATCACATCCTATCTGTGTTGTGTTGCAGTGTAAATATCGCCTTTGAAAATGAATCCAACAAATCACAGAAAGGACATTCTGTAACAAAATTATTACTTCAGCTTTTCAAATAATCTGTACAAAATCCTTAAATTGTGTTTCACATCTGAGAATATACTGCTCTTTCCACAACTTCATCTTTTATCACAATGCTTGGCAAAGTTACACACAACAAATCACAAAAAAATTGATTTCTTTTTTTTTTTTAGGTTAATTGGATCACTTGACCTGGTAAAAAATACCGAATAGATTAATAAATACAGAAGAAAGTAAAGACTGATCTCTCTTCTATGGAAACACATACTACTAATAAATCTTACTACTTCAGTTTAAAAGGTCTAAACAAATGTAGATAACCTCTGGAAATAGTATGATATTAGAGTAATGGTGTATGCCATTTGACTACACACCATACTGCTTACGTTTATACGCATTACATGTGAATACAAAACAAAACAACCAACAACTACAAGCTAATTCTCAAAGCTGAATGGCAAGCGTAATCTACTCCAGCTCCCACACAAGTTTTATATGATTATGTTTCCACTGGCACACAAGCTACAGTCTTGGGATAGCGCTGAGCTGGGAAGGCATTGGTTTGTTGGCAGACAGCTCTGTCTCTAACCAAGAGCTACTGTTTATCATATGTGCTTGCCCATTGAACATCACTAGAGTGTTATGTCTACTGTTAACAGAGCTCCCCTGTTAAAAAGCTATAGAGTGAAAGTTCTGAGTGAAAGTTCTATTTCTAAGGTCTATCTCTAAGGACACAGAAGATAAACTGTGGCCTCTGAAAGAAACAAATAAAGACAGTTGCAATTTCATTTTTAACAAAATAGGACAAAGTTACACGTATATACAGAACTGTTCAAAAGGCAGGGTCTACCTCATTCAATTCTCATGTAAAAATAACCACACAAAAAATCTGAACTTGTCTTAGGATCCCATTTCCATATTTACAGAATTAAAAAGCCTATTTAAGGTCTAAATAGCATTCTGTTTCAAAATGTATATTAATATAGATCTAGAAAAATTAAACCAACAAAGCACAGGGAAAGGAATGTAGCATAAGAATAAAATAAGAATAGAGTTCTGAGTTTAAAATTCTGTATATTGGAGATGTACTAACAAAATAACACAGCTGTTATTTCTGTTCTTGCCTTGCTTGCTTTGGGGATCAAGGAATACATATCTTACTACATCTATTCTAATATTCTCGTTCCTACCCGGAAGGAGCTAAAACACTAACTATGGTTCTAAGAAAACTGATTTCTGATTTTTCTGTCACTTGCCTCGAATCTTGCTATTCAATTACATGTGATCCTTCTAAATGTTATGACCCATTAAAAATGAAGTGAGAATTCAATAACCTGCACAAGATTGGCTTTGCTAATATTGTTGACACTTAAAGCAGAACAATAAAAACATTACTAAATGAAACAGATAGTAATCTTGCACTAAATGAAGACATTATAAACCAGACTTATTCCCTTTCATTAAAAACACAATCAAATACTTTTCAAATTTGTCTGTTAGAGAAAACACATTCAATAGTTATTTACTTAACAGTAATAAAATTCTCTTCTTCCAATAATTTAAAGTAAAGTTGAAACAATAGAGCATTAAGCCATGGTTCTTTTTGGATAGCTTAGGTCAACAATATTAAATAGATGCTGTAAAGGAAAGGGATTAAGGAGTTCAACTATAAAAGAATACTCATTATTTCAAGTCCATAATGTTAACCTACAGCTTGAAAGTACATCACAAGAGAAAAGAAAGAATAGTATCTTATCTCAAACATAAAATACCAAATGCTATGTGGTGCTTCGAATAACTAGAGGTTATGTTTCTTTGAAAGAACAGTACTCAAACACTTGATCCTTACAAGGACTTGGTAACTCCTCAAAAGATACTTGAAAAAAATCTCATCCATTCTTATGAATGCTTTATGAAAACTAATGCTTTCTTCTTAATCTTAATTTTAATATCTTTATGGTCACTATACAACGCAAAGATGAGCATCTAGCAAGGAACCACTTCATATAAAAATATTAAATATGCTCAGTACAAATGTACAGTAAGCTCTCTTGCAAGTGGTTACAATTAATGCTGGAAGCAACTGATTTTACTATCTTAGCAGGATTTCTGTATCACTGGGTAGTGTCTACCTGAAAGCAACACCCAAACGAACAACACCATGAATGAATCTGTGTGGCTCTGTCAAGATTAATTCAATGAACCAGAAAGCTTTAGAGGAACTTTGTTATACAAGTGTGGATAACTTCACATTTTTTGTAACATACTTAGGCTGGAGACAAGAGGGTAATAGAAATCCCAGTGACAACTGCTGCCAGTAGGTATGGAGAAAGGCTGGGAGATTCGCCTGGGGCTACATGATTAGAGCAACCACTGGCAGCTTATGCTGACAATCTCATTTAGAGTGTAAAAAAAAAATAAATTAGAAAACAGATCCTGCAGCGACATCCAACTCTGTGCAGAAGGCTAAGCATGTGGTACAACTGCTGCTCCATCAGGCAGGGACCAGACACATCAGATGCTCAGTGCAAGTGTCCTGGGTTCATGGTGCCCGTCCAAGCTGGTCTGGAGGGGATGAAGCCATGACTGGTGCTGAGGTGTATGCGTGTTTGACAGAAATAAAATAGTAGAATAGAAATTGCTATCTGCTCCCTACACCCATTGCACTTAGTCAATATATCTTGGATTTTGTGTCACAGGATTGTATGGTTCTGCTCTTGTGACCACTCTACTGTTTCTTCAACACATTCTGATACAAGCAAAACGATCACGTCACATTGTTTATTAGTACATATTGTTCATTATCCAGAATATCCTAAAGTCTCATCGAATTAAAGTGGCAGGCTGTTATGCAGATATTACTTCTTTCACCAAAATACAAATTAAATAAAAAATAAAGTAAGAACAAGAAAGGTGTATGCAGGAAGGGAAGTAATACTGCAAGAAAATTATCCTAGTGACTTGTTGCTGGTGATACTATAACATTGCATTTTAGGAAGCTGTTTTTGGACAAACCAGCTACAGTGTCCTAAAGGTATAGGAAGAAGTGGTACAGGAAATGACAAAGATGGATGTATAGTATTTGACACTGTACTTGCAAGTCTGGCTAGGAAAGAGTAGGAAAAAATTCATTTAAAAAAATATTTTTTGATAAACAGAAATGTACAAACTGACAGAAGAATTTGAAGAAAGAAGAAATATTGTACCTGTCTGTTAAGTGACTAGGAAAACATGGTAGAATTCTAGTGACTCTAAAACTGCTGACCCATTTCATTTGACTTCAATAAGAATCATATTCAAACCTGCAAATTTCATGATAGTTTTCGTGGTATTTCCTCTACCAGGAGAGACTGCGAGAGCTTCATTGTGCATGACCTAATATGCATTTGAAGACTGCATATTTTTTGAAGACTGTATGGTGTTTATTAATGACTAACCATAACATTTTGTACAGTATGTTTGATAGCTGATTCCAAGCAAACATTATTTTTGTTATACTTTTGTCTTATTCTTTAAAATCAAACAGATTAGAAGAATTCTAAGTTATATGTATTTAAAAAGATATTTGTTGCTTTGTTTTACTGAAGAAGAGAATAAAATCTTAATGTAGAGAAAAACACTATCATCCTTCACTGCTGAAGCTGTTCACTATCCTAAAGTACATTCCAGTTTGAATAAGTGAGAAAGATTTGCTAGGCCCCCAGAAAAAAAGATGCCTTTTAAAGAACTGCAGTTTGCAAGTTTTAACACATTCAAATAATTCAGGTCCTTAATTTGCTTAATTTAGAGATATACTTAGAAATGTACAAATCTATTAAGTGCCAAAATGATTGAGTAATATCACTGGAAGACATTTCAGAATACTATGTGTATTTAATTTTTAAATGGGAATTTTACAATTATCTTCTGTTCTGTGAAAACTTTTTCCGCTTAAAAGAAGCAAGAATATAGGGACAGTTCTCACTTGTGCTGATTTCTGAAAGCTTTGGTATCCCCTGGAGTTCTGTCAGATGCTGCTGAAAGTTATTTCAACTAAAAATAATGTCACATTCTACAGAGTAACTTAAACAAAAAAGGCTTTACCAAGCACACTTCAAAAATTCTTCCTAACATCTTCAGCTGTTGCAAATAACACATGCCCCTCAATGTACTCACCAAAAACTGTCCTGGCCGGTACAGATTCTCTGTTCAGCCAGAATGAGACTTGAGAGAGAATGACAGTCATGATGCATGGGAGGTATGTCTGAATGACAAAATAACCAATTTTTCTCTTCAAGTGAAAATGAGCCGTCATTACTGTATATTCACCTAATGTGCCACAAAACAAAAACAAAATACAATGGAACAAAAAGTTATCAGCTTCAGAAAGTCAAATTCTATGGCAAAAGAAAGTTTGGTATGTTTATGTGAACCAAATGTACTGGATTTAAATTGCACAAAATGTACTATGTAGTAGAAGGTATCCTACAGTATACAAAAATTTTTAAATTTGGGTACAATTACATCTTATTCCTACTGAGATCCATGAAAGATCAGTACTCAGAAACTTACATGAACTGTTATATGTCTTGACAAAAATTTCGGTGCTGCAGGCTCCTTAACATAAGCACCCCTCTGCATTCACACAAAGCACCCTGAGAACTCTGTCTACAGTCATAGAATCATAGCACTCCATCACAGCCTGGCATATGTAGGATTGTAGTTTAGAGCCAGGTAGAATAATCCAGTGTTTAATACCAAAAATATGCTGACAGGTAAAAATGGTTGAAAACAGCACACTTTACCATTCATTTAGTAGACAGAAAATGTTACTTACTATATGAAATTAAACAACCATCCAAGCCTTGGATTACAGTTGTTGTTGTTCAAGACTTGGCTCCATAGGGTATAAAAATACGTTACTGGACAGAAGTTAACTTCTACTGTTATTTGCTACTTAGTGACTTGAAAGAACTGTTAAAGTGCTGCTATGAGTTATATGTAACACACATAAAAAATAAGGCTAATAACTTTTTTTAGTAGCTAACAACTATAAGCCTATGCTCATTACAGCAAAGCGAGTGCTTTTTCTTAAATTTTTTTTTTTTTTTTTTTTTTTACTAACCTGTACTTGATTTAACTGTCTCTTTTCCAATTGTTTGGCCCAAAAGATCATACTGATTCAATCTTGAACCATCTGGTGCCACCTGCACAGAATCTGAAGCATTGTAAGTCCAAATATATGTCACTTCTGATGTTGTGTATGCATCTGTGGAAATAAGATATAATATTCTGTCAGTAATCTTAACCAAACAACTTACATCAAAACTCATCTAATTAGAAGAGCTACTTAATTACCTTTCAAAAGGAAACCCCAAAAAACTAAAATGATTAGCAAAAACACTTGTATATATTAAATAACTTTATTGTAGGGTAAATACTTATGGGAACAGGGCATGCATTTGTGTTTTTATTAATCACAGTGTACTGGTATAAATTGCAAACAATAATTCTTCCATACTGTTAAAAAAAATTTGTCACAGATCAGCTATGTATGTGTCCTAAAACTCACAATAAGTTAGATGAAAATAGCAATGATGTGTAAGATCCAGGATACACAATTTTTAAAAAAATTTATTTCTATACTGTTCTCACCTTCTATTTCCCCACTCTCCCTTTGATAGTGTATCACAAGCATTTTGGGTATGGGAAGACAGGTTCTGTGACAAAAGACTCTTAAATGACTTGGAGAAGCTTAGTGCCTTAGCCTCTTAAATCTCCGTCCTAAATATTAGATCTATCTTTTGGGCATACTGACATTAAGAAATCTGCTTTCTCATTGCATTCATCAGAAAACACACATTTATCCTAGTCAGTCAAAATAAACTAAAAAGGAAGCAAATCAACACTGTATTTTAGATGGCACTGATGTCTCTCCAATGAGTAAAAAAGAAAAAAAGAAAAAAAAAAAAAAAGAATATATCCCGAAAGTTTTTCCAATCTAATACCCTCATTAACAAGTGGAGTATGAAAGGAAAAGGTTAAAACACAGTGAGAAGAAACTGTGCACTCACTTTGACTGAGACAAGTACATTTGAAATCTTATCTATATCTGTAGTGAAGTGAAAATTAAAAAAGCAACATTTCTGCTGGACTGCAAATATTTTCACTTGAGAAATCTCTGCATGCCTTGAAAGATGCTTTTTCATTCAACTTGCCATAAACTGTAGGACTAACATAGCGGGCAGGCAGCATGCAGAGATTTTTAACACTTCCCTTTGAACTACCCATATTCCCACAAGAAGCCCTCTGCTTTAATGCAAATCAGTAACCTTGCCAATTTCTGATTTGTCCCTACACTCTCCACTGTTGGTTTGACTTTTTGATGAAGATGAAGAATGGCAATTTATTAAGCTACAGCTTCTCCAGTACATCCAGCTTGGCTTTTCTCTTGAGCACAACAAAGAAACTGAGACAATCTTGCAGGCTGATGATCCTCTTAGCAATGTAAGATTAGCAGAATATATGAGGAGCTGTGACAAATATATACCATTGGCAGACTTGCCTCAGCTAAACCAAATCCTCAGGATTTTGGCTTATTTTCACCACTATTCATCATTTAAATTCAGTCCCAGAATGAAAGATGAAAAATGAAAGCATAGAAATGAGTTCTAGTTAAAGAAATGAGTGGGAAGCCTTTCAAAATGAACAGAAATAAGCCTTCAGTGTGTGCCAACTGGCTGGAGCACAGGTGAATACAAGGAGAAAAGAAAGATAGCTTTCCTAAAATCACTTTTCTCATAGTTACAGTTTTAATTCTTCTTTTTACTGGAAATGCAGAAACCGCAGGAAGAGAACAAAGAACAAATCAGTAATGAAAACAAATAGAAAAGAAAAACAAACAGCAAATCCCACTCTCACAAATAGAAAAGAAAAACAAAAAGCAAATCCCACTCTCACAAATAGAAAAGAAAAACAAACAGCAAATCCCGCTCTCACACAAAGTCCACTCAGAAGAGTTTCCAACTTAGCAGTGTGGATCAAGTCATACTGTCAAGTAACTGCTTAGCCTGAGTATCAGTTTCATTATTATAGGGTTTTTTTGTTGTTGTTGTTTTATATCAATTGTTTTGAGGCTACATTGAGTCTTTTTCTCCCTCATAAATGTATCTTACTGTGTACATGTATATAATTATTATTTGTCAGCAGTTGGTTTTGGCCAACATTTCTAGTGTTATTTAGATAAGTTGCATTATGTACTATAAATGTAATAAAATATTTAGAGAAAAAAGGCTCCATGGCAAAATTATTATTAATTTTAACCATCTTTTATCTCTACAGTTAAGGCCTCCTTTTATTGTGGCAGCATAATCAGAAACATAGGCTTGATTAAATTTGTTCTTTTTTTTCCCACCAAACTCCAGGGAAATAGTACACTCCACTGTTATGGAGAGAATGTGCACAGAGCTCTGACAGCATTCATCTTGTGAATTATCTTCTCAGCGGTGGCCTATCACCTGTTTTGCAACCTGTGGTGGCTACAGTAAAAATTAAAAGAGCCAGAATTTATTGGTACTATATAGTTTCCTTGAAAAAGATGCCATTTCCTGGGCCTGGCACAAAATAAAGACTGCAGACAAAAAATAATAATAATTGCATTGAAAAAAATACAGCAAATACATATAATACAATCCTAATTCACAAAGAAGAAGGACTGCTATACAGGTGAATGAATTTATACTGCTGTTAAAATAACAATATTGAGATTAAAGTCCACCTATTTAACTTGCCAATATGCTAAAGAATGATTTATTTTATTTTATTATTTTTTTTTTAATGACAAGAAGCCATATGTTTTTTTGCCTTAACTAAAGAATGGAAAAGAAAACATGATTAAAAATAAAGAGGAAGAAAAGGTTTCAATAAATGAAGATTCTTCAAAGCCTTTACTTGCTCTTCATTTATTAATGAAGATATGTACATTCTACACAGGCTACAGGCACCTAGGTTTGTATTCATCAGTGTGCTTAGTGTTCTGGAATAAAAGCAGATCAGTGCAGTGCTGAATTAGGTGCACAGTATTTACTGTTAAATTGTGTCAAGAAAGTTTTAAAATACACTAAAAAGATACAATAGTGAATAGATAAAATCAATTGCAATGTGTCAGGTTACAAGCACAACCTTGTGTTTTAGAACTCCTTTGTTACAACGTTTTTGAAATAAAGTGATGTCTGAGTAACGTTAGGTTTTCACTAACCGAAGACCATACTTCTGGTTATACACTTACAGCTGCCAAATTTCAGTGGGCATGAGTGAGCATCCATAGGGAAGTCCTCCAGGTGCATTGGACATTCGGCTTGGACTGTAAGCCTAAAAGGCAAAAAGATCACTATGCATTTAAGTCAGTTAGCAGGACAAGAAAATCAATCCCACAAAAAATGAACAGTTAATGTGTATTTAGGAGATAAAACTGAAATTTTATATTAAACTAATTAAAATTTAGATCAGCTCTTGCTTCCTCCCTTTTATGTGCTCCTTTGGAAAGCACTGACATACTACATCAAAAAACTAAAACAGCCAACTTCAAAACTATAAGGAATGGCCATTTAAATGAAAATATAAATTATGTAACTGAAGGTTTTTAAGAACTGTCATTTTCTTCTCATAATATTCTGAGGTACATATGTGATTATATGGCTCTGAAAATCTCATTACAAAAGCACATAAAATGCAGTTGACTTAGGAAAAGACTGTGTTCGATGTTTTTTTAAATTCTTTTTAAGAGTCTGAATGTTAAAATTGTAGGGGAAAAAAAAGTGTATTCTTTTAAAACACTGCTGCTATTCATCCTCTGTGTTACTTGTGATTAGCATTTTTGTTTGTTTATAGGCATGACAGCATGTTAAAAATGCTCATCTGGTGTTACAACATGTTACCTTTGTTCATCTGGTGAAAAATTCCCAGCAATATTGCTGTATTAAATACATAGATTAATACAGTAAAACATAATTTCAAACAGTTTGAACAAGTATTGACATATTTTTATTTCCCACTATTTTAACTCAGTTAATTAATTAATTAAATTTATCCTTCTCCATCCTATCCTGTAGGTCCCCTTTGGGTTGAAATTTTTCCTGAGCTTTATGTTGCTCTTCATCCATCCTCAAATATCAACTAAGTTTTCCTGCACTCCCAGTGGTTCACAGTCCTTGTATTCCCAATCAGATTTTCCAGATTTCATCCCAAAAATTCTATTTCAATTATCTCTGTCCCCAGGAAAAAGGTTCTGAAGTCAGGAGGAAGAGATAGAAAAGAGTCGGCAAAAGGCACAGGAGAATGCTTCATGAGGTCTTTACTTTAAATCACACTGTCATTTTAAGCTCATTTTAAGACACAGATAAAAATGGCTACTTAAAATCTCTGCAACAGAAGCAGCTTACACATGTAACTCACTATCTCAGAAGAAACATAATTAGAAATCGTGAACTTAAAATAAATAGAAAATGTACCTCCGGAGGAGGTACACCAGGGGGTCCTGGTGGACAAGAAGCTGGACGTGAGCCAGTAGTGTGCACTTGCAGCCCAGAAGGCTAACTGTGTTCTGGGCTGCATTAAGAGGAGAGTGGCCCTTAAGGACGTGGAGCTCTTGGAGCAGGTCCAGAGGAGGGCCACTAAGATGATCAGAGGGCTGGAGCACCTCTCCTATGAGGAAAGGTTGAGGAAACCAGGCTTGTTCAGCTTAGAGAAGAGAAGGCTCTGGGGAGACCTCATTGTGGCCTTCCAGTACTTGAAGGGAGCTTATAAACAGGAAGGGGAACGGCTGTTTACAAGGGTGGATAGTGATAGGACAAGGGGGAATGGTTTTAAATTGAGACAGGGGAGGTTTAGGTTGGATAGTAGGAAGAAGTTTTTCACACAGAGGGTGGTGACACACTGGAACACATTGCCCAAGGAGGTTGTGGATGCCCCATCCCTGGAGGCACTAAAGGCCAGGCTGGATGTGGCTCTGGGCAGCCTGGTCTGGTGGTTGGTTACCCTGCACATAGAAGGGGGGTTGAAATTCGATGATCATTATGGTCCTTTTCAACCTAGGCCATTCTATGATTCTATGATTAGCAGCCTACCCTTCAACACTCATTACAACAAGGGCTTGTTAGTTATGCCTATACATACATGCCATTTATAACACTTACAAATTATTTTTCTAACCAAATTTAATATATTTTACCAGCTAAGTACTTTGCTTTCCAGAAGCAAAAATGAAAACTTTAAATAAAATCCTGTCACTAGATATATATATAAAATAAAATAGTTATTAAAGTGCAAGGTACATTTTCTGCATAGTTCCTGTTAGAAAGAATTTAAGGCCATACTGCTGAGTGATAGGGAAGAGACGAGGAATGCTGTCACTTCAGGAAGTGACTGGAAATCTTCAGATTTTTCCCACAGGAATTTGGTAGAACTCATCCAAGAAGATAATGAGGCCAATAATCCAGCTGAAATATCTCTACACCAACGTATAAGCATGGGAAATAAGGAGAAAGAATTGGAAACCATGATGCAGTCAGAAAACTATGACCTAATTAATACCGCAGAAACCTGGAAGGACAAATTGCACAACTGGAATACTATAATTATGGGATGCAACATTTTAGAAGACCTAGGCAGGGTAGCTGGGGTTGAGGAGTTGCCCTCTGTTTAAAGGAGTGGATAAATTCCGAAGATATGTCCCTGAAAAAGAGCCATGACCAGGTTGAGAGCTTGTGGGTTAAAATTCAGAACAAGACCAATTAAGGATGTCTGGTGGTCAGGATCTACTACAGACTGCCTGATCTGCTATATGATCTGTTTAGCCTGTTTTACGAAGCCTTCTTGCTTCAGCTTGAGCTCATTGTGGCCTTCCAGTACCTGAAGAGAGTTTACTAGCAGGAGGAGTATCAACTTTTTCCATGGTCTGACAGTGATAGGACAAGGAGAAACTTTACAAGAACAAGAAGGAGCTTTAAACTAAAAGTGGGGAGATTTAGGATGCATGCTAGGAAGAAATTCTTTACTCAGAGAGTGATGAGGCACTGACATGGGCTGCTCAGAGACGTTGCATGCTCCCTCCCTGGAAGTTTTCAAGGCCAGGTTGGATAGAGGCCCTGGGCAGCCTGATCTAGTGGTTGACAACCCAATCAGTGGCAGGAGGATTGGAACAAGGTGACCTTTGAGGTTCCTTCCAACCTAAGACACTCCTTAATTCTATGATTTATTTTCTTGTTTCCATTGATCTCAGTAATAAATCTGCCTAATGGTTCAAGCTGTCTATTGTTGTGTACTGCAACAGACAGAAGTTTTATGCAAGTTTAATTGTTCTGAGACAGAGCGTAAACTCTTGAATATCCTTAGCAATTCCCATCCATAGGCTTTAAAGCATTTTATGCAGACCATCCGTATCTTTCGATATGTTACATGTTCGTGAGAACTGAGAAACACATAGAAAAACTGATATATTTGAATAGATTTGTAAAAGAATTGGAAAAGAAATATGTTTTCTTGGTGTTTTTTTCAGCTGGGTTACAAATGAAAAAAAAAGAGTCTTCTTGGACTGATAACTGGAAAAATTGTGTAAAAAAATAACACGAACAGAGAAAAAAAAATACATACCTCATGGTGTACAGAAGAGTTCCATCATCTTGAATTCGTAGAAGCTTGTTAGGCATTGTCATGTTATGAGCGACTGACTTTTTCCCATTGTGAAAAAAAGTATCTGGAGTCCAGATTTTGCTGGCCATTAAATTGTTCAATCGAAGAATATTCATTGGGCCCTTAAATTTTAACCGCTCATCCTTCCATCTCTGACGGAAGAAGACATCTATTGTGTATTCCTATAATGGAATAAAGATATGCATTTTTACTATGGAACAAGTCAGAGAAACACTGGTTGTAAAATTCCTTTGGCAAAATTTTGTCAGGGCAGAACAACTATCACACAAAATTTTATGTCTGAATGTCAAATCCTTTCAATATTTAGTTTTCTGTACCTGATACATATAGCACACGTGACAAAGGTAATTTCAATGAATTTAAAATAAGAAATAAGAAAAAATACACAGAAGGATATGATGCTCATGTAGCAGATGCACCTGTAGGAGGGTGAACAAGCATTTTAAGAGCATGGAAAATGCCCAAAACTGAAAGGAAGAAAGACAAGGTTATTAATATATGGCACAATATATGCAGGCAGATTGATATAAAGAACAGTGTTCCAAAAAGAGAAGCAAGATCTGTAAATGTATACATTTTATTAGCAAAAGTACATAGACAAGGAGCAAATGCATAACAGGTGTCCTACACTCTATCTGCTGAACTCTAATGCCTAATCTTGAGAAGAGAAAAGGATGCAAGCAAAACAGACAGATGACCTGGATCAGATTCTTGCACCTAGATATTCCATTTGCTGTTTTTTGTTGCTCTTCTAAACAAAAAACAAAAGACACCGCACTGATGATATAAGTTCACAAACTATAAATTGGAACTCTAAAAGGCTTTATTTGTTTGTTAATATCAGCACAGCATATAAATTTGAAATCAAAGATCATAAGTGTTTTGTTGAAATTAAACTGTGGTTTGGGTACTGGCAAATGTCAACTTGAAGCAATTTCAATTTTATTGGACAAGTGCAAAATGGACACATGATTTCATATCCCACATATTCCAACAGCCTGTACCACTGCAATGACTCAGAAGTTCTGATAAATTTCCATCAATATCACATATTCAAGTTACTACAACGCAGAAGTGTTTTCAAGGAACTTATCAAGTCCATACCACCTTTTTGTGTCTCCCTTTAGTGCTGATTAACAAAGCTTAAATTTTTTCTCAGTCAATCATGTTTTGGAAACAAGTGCTGAGCAGAGAGCAAGCATAAGCTTTTCTCATCATCTTTTCCTGTGTGAGCGCAGGAGCTACAAGGACCTTTTCCAAGACAGAGACAGAAGCTAAGAAGAGCAGGTGGAATAAAGGAAAGAAAATTCAGTTATCTGAAAGATCATGGCAAGGGTAAGAGAGAAAGTAGTTGTAGTTAAAAACTGTATTAGGTGCATGGAAAGACCCTTTTTGAATGATATAATGGGATGCATATAAAGTCACCTGACAAAACTCACAGTCCCAATTCATATCAATATCAAGAGGCCTTATGTTACTGTAATACAATTTTGCATTTTTCTAATTCAAATTATTATTACTCAGATATTAAACAAAACTAACACTAAAATACACATAAAATTAATTTCTTTGGATTAACAGAAATGTCAGTTTTTATCTACAGTAGTATTCTAGTAAGCATATATGTAAACAGGCACTAATTCATGACAAATAATTTCCCTACTTCTCCATTATATACCACATTTAAGAGTCCTGTATTATTTGCTAATTTCTTGTTGTTTTATTTGCTAACTATCCTGTGACTTAAAATCCCATCTGCAGATTCCAAGTAATCTAACAGTTCAGTTACAGATCAAGGACAGTTACTAATCATCTGAAATCTTGGAGGATAGGGAGCAGTGGAAACTGCATACTTGAAGCAACAGACAGAATATATGAAATCTGGCTAGAAATATCAGTTAGTTCAAGGGGAAATATTGCCCTAAAATCTTCCTTATCATATCTGTCTGAGAGGCTTCGCCAATAAATCATTGCTATGCATGAGAAGATTGATGTTTGAGGTATACATAAGAGGAAAGAAGAGCCTAAGGGAGCCAGGCTTTGAAATTCCACTAAAATTCAAGAGAACTGAGTGATAAGTCCTACAATATGCTTTGAAAAATAGCTCCTGCACATAAATGTTTAGAATATAAATCTTAAATTTTTATAATGTCTCTAATAAAGAATTTCAAAGGTTACACTTCTTCACTGTCTTCCATCATATATAAAAAGAATTACTCAAGATATAAAAGAGAAAAAAGCAGACATGAAATGCCACTAAATCAAAACAGCAACATTTCAAGAAAGCACATCTGATGCATAGCCACAGCTTAAAAAGCAGAACAAACAGGAGAAAACCTGATCTGTAGCCTTGAAAGGTCCCTGTGATAAACCCTAACTCATCTACAGGTAACTCTGCTCTCCCTGCTGGCAATTTCCCTTCTTATCCATGCTGGAAAACACTATTTGACAGAACATGCGTTGTTCTGAGAAGACGGAAAAAGACAGTTACCCAATGGCTGGTGAAAATCATCACAAACATCATCTCCTTCCATTCACCACAACAACAATAAAATCTTTGTTTTTCCCTATAGATCTCAATGTGTTTTGGAAAGGAAGTTGCAAATAGGAAGAGAAACCAAGGCAGTGAGATGAAATTAATTTGTCCTTGCCCATTTACACTGTGATTACAAAAAGCAAAATACAACCCATACATTTTGCATCCCAGTGCTATATTCACTGATTCCTATTCTGTTCTACTTACGCTCGTGAATCCCCCTATGATGATTACTATGGGAAAAAAAAAAAAAAAAAAGAGAGAGAGAAAGATAAAACTCTTGAAATATTTTGAATCTAATCAATATGATAAAATATCAACATTTACCAGAAGATACATACATAAAGGCTTTGTAACCCTTTCCTGTTCCATCTATGTATCTCTTAGTTGTAAATGCTGCATTATGCAGCATTTGAAACTGCATGGTTTGTTGGTAGTTTTTTCTTTTTAACCCTTAACAGCCCTGTTAAAAACATAAGTGATGTCCTAACTGATGCTGCATTTCAAAGATACCTGTATTCATTTTTAAATAAATGTATTTTAACATTATAAATATAAATAATGTCTGCCAGATATATACAACCTTTAATGCTGTAAGTAAAAAGTGTCATATTTCTAGAGAATTGTGGCATGATCTTCCTCTATTTGAAGAACTCATTTCATGCCTTTTATTTCTGCTCCTTCTGCCAACTTCAGTCATTTCTGTCTAAGCATTTAATCTAAACAAAGTATTAGAAATTCTGTAAAAAAACACATTTAGCCAGTTTAAATCATAGTGTTGAGGGAAGATAACGTCTTCCTATTCAAATCCATTTATGAAAAACTGCTTCTCACTGGCTTGCTCTCAGTTTCCATAAACCTGATACAGAACGAACTCTGAGTATAAAATAAGCACTGTGGAAGGGTAAGAGATAAATGGGAAAGATACAAATTGGAATAACTTAAAGTCTTTTATTTATTATTCACAGTACTGAAAATACAAAGATTTCAGATTACTCTTTTTTTTTTGTTCAGACATGGAGAAAGGGCAACCCTGAAACACAATGGATGCTTGGTGCCAGAGACAGGAATTCAAACTGAAATAACACGAGGAGCTAATATCACTGGTTGTGCACAGTCTCAGACAAATGAATCTCCAATACTGATCTACTCGACAGAATATTGCACAAGAAAACAGTCTTTCCCAACAGAAAAAAAAGGAAAAAAAAGAATAGAAATTATGCAAGCCATCATGTGAGGTATCCTCCTCAAAATTACCTATGGATTTAACTTGCAAAGGCCCCAGTCCTAGTCTATAATAAAAGGGAATAGAGCAATTCATTTACCAACTTATCAGAAATACAACTAATTAAAAGATAACCTAGAGGCTCTCAACAGCATAGAAAACCAAAGGTATTTCCTGTTTCTGCTTTTCTTTTAGTCTTATTTTTTAATTCTGATACTGAACTAAAATAATACCTACAGTAAAAATGATTGCTGTATTTTTTTTAATCTTTGGGAAAAAATTACTTAGAAACAGCTAAAACTTCAAGTTCTATGGAAAAAAATCTGAAAAATGAAACTGAATAAGGAAATCTGAAAAACAGAAAAATGCGGTCTGGAGTTCAGCCGCTTCTCTGAAGTACTGCCCCCACTAGTAGTGAGAGATGCTATAACAAACCTGGTCATTTCTGGCTTTGATCTTCCGCCTTCATTAGATTTTGTGTGCTGACTATATTTGGAAAACAAAAAACATTATTGAAAGTTTAATTGCAAGCTGACAACACTATGCGGTGTACTGAGTATAACCACCTCTGTGAGTGGAGTGAAAACTGAACAAAAATTCTAAACAGAAAAACTAGAAGTCTATCAGCAAGACATTTAGGAAAAAAAATTCTGTGTAGAAATACACTTAATGATTCCTGTGGGTCCCTTCCAACTTAGGATATTCTATGATTCTATGAAAAAGGGAAAAATACAGATGTAACTGCAATAAACAAAGCTTTCCTAATACAACAAACAAAAAGCTGAGATTAAAAATTGAAATGTAGAACTGTAAGAAAGCCTGTTAATACTCAGAGAAAACTGACAGGTCCTGTCATCTACTGTGTACCATAGGGAAGTAGGAAAGACAGTTCCCAATGACAATTAGAAAGGCTTCCATGAGACAGTACTTTAAAAAAATTTACACAGTGTTCTGCAGATCTCATGTAAACGCTCTCAGTGGCTGTATGCTGTCTTACCCCAGTAAGTATGGTTTGAGGAGAAAAAATATTTTTCATTTATAATTTATATTTTGTTCTCTCAAGGAGATCAGCACTTGTATGGCTATCTTGGATATTTTAGATGCTAAAATTTGAGGTGAATCTGGAGGAAAGTAATTCTGAGAAAAAGCTGTACAAGTAATAAGACTGCAGTGCTAAAATCATAACTATTATCGTATCTATAAAGCTATGCCAACCCACCATTGGGGAAAAAAAAACAGAGAAACTATTAGTTTTAACTGCTTAAATTAAATCATTCCCATTTTGTCATCCTGAAAACCATATTCCAACCATAATTATCCTTCAGTTCAGAATTTTTAAAAATGAAAGATTTTAATTTAATTACAGATGTTTTAATTAGCCACTTCAATCATAATTTAACCTTATAACTCTTCTTACAAAATTCAGAGAAGCTTCGTTTTACATCTGTTCTGTTCATTTTTTTGTTTGTGTTTTTTAAATAATGCAGCTTTCCTTCTCTCAGGCTAATGTCAAAATAAATTTGTATCACTGATCTGGTTGGAAGCCTATAAGACATAGCATCATAATACTGAAACATTTCAGAGAAATAATAGCTCAAAAAGACAGAACAGTGAAAATTAAACTTGCTTAATCCTGCTTAATTTCTTTGACTTCCTTAATTCCCTGTAGTCCTCAAAATGAAATTGAAAATTCCTGTTGTATATTGACATTTTCTTCAACATTACACTGTGATTAATATACAACTAGCACTTTTCTAACACAGCTAGTATGGGTACTATCATATTTTAGTTGTAGCAGCTCATTTGAAGTACAGTTTGCAAAAGAGTCCTGGCCAAGATTCAACAGATTTGGTAGCTGAGTAGTTTGGGGAGAACAGAATGTAGCATATTTTTTTCCCTTTAGACAACATGTTAATCCATGATGAGGATCTTTTTTTAAAATTTTTCTTATTATAATTATTATTTTTTTTTTACGCTAAATGCATTTGCAGAATAATCTCACCTTCAGATTTTACCTCCTGAACTTATCAACCACAACTTCAGCTAGTCTAAAGACAGTCAGGGCCAAATTTGTCTAGACTTAACTACTTTTTGGACTGGAAAAATACAGGCAGTTGGAATGAAATCCTACTTATTTTTCCATTGAACAATTTAGAAGGAACCCTTAAAAATTAAAATAGCATTCCCAACATTTACAGAAGAAAATATCTATAAACACTCTCTATAGTAGTTAGCATTATCAATTCAGTAAAGCAATATCTAAATGAAAGAGTAATCATTGTACTAACATTACTTTCATACCTGACAGAGCATATGATAGTTTGGAAGTTATTATTTCAAAACTTGACTGCCCATACATTTCAAAATGATTTAATAATTATCTACTTAACAAGTTAAATTAACCCTGAAACTTTTAGTAGTAGATATTAAACTGCTCTTACTTACCTATCAACATATTTGCACATGACCTACCTATTACAACAGTTTCCAAACTTACGTACATTGGTCTTATTCAGTATACACCTCTGAGCACAACTGTTATAGTGGTGGCATCAAATGACTTGATATCTCACTGTGCTGTCATATCTGCCTGTGTAAACGAAAATCCAGAGTTCTCCTAACAATTACATAAATGTCAGGAGCTGGAGATTGGGATCAGGACTTTTCATTAAGGCCCCATTTCAACACAAATGACCTGCACGCTCTTTGGTGAGTCTTCCTGTGCCTCACAAATCTCTAAAACTGGTTTAACTCCATCTCCCAATTTCACAGGAATAGTGGAGCTAGAAAGATTGTGAAATTATGGTGGTTTTTTTTTTTTTTTTGGTAATTATAATGAATTAAATATGAATTCAGAAACTTAATATTATTAGGAAAAACAAAACAAGTGAATCAGTAACATATGTAGTTTCAAAAAGAAAATAAATATATGGTTTTTCTTCAAGACAATTTTTTGTGCAAACCGTAAGTACTATATTTATCACAATGGAAACAAAGCTCAAAAAATGAAATCACCACAAAAAAAAATTAAAATAGCAGAAAGCATTCTCCAAGTCTATGACTACCTGCTAATCGGTGAGCAAATACCCTTAAAAATGCACACTTTACTAAAAAACATTTCATTTCAATGCAGCTTAGCTTGTAGAGTCAAAATGTTTCCTGTTTTATATGATGCGTAATGCGAAAGTTTTCATAGAAAAAAGGAAACGTTGCTTAGTTTTAAAAATATTCATTTTCTTATACATATAAATACATGTAGATAATTTTTTATTAGTTCATATAGAGTCATTAATGTTTAAAACTGTTCATAAGAAATTTCATCATTTTTTTCACCACAATTAGTATAATCTGCTTTCTGTATCTTGCTTAGCCTCGCAACCATTTGTCTATTACACCTGCCTTAATAACAACTCAGATATTCGAGGGGCATTCATGTAGTAAGGGGCCAGTAGGGAAAGGAAAGGGCAGATAAGAGAACTTTCTGATTATGCTGTCCCTCCCTTCTTTCCTATCAGAGGTGCTATGTCCATGAAGATCTTCCTCACTAGTGCAACACATTCTCCCTAATCTATGTATGATTTGCAGTGAGTTACAACAGACCCTTGCCTCCGAGCTTTTTCTCTATTGCTGTTTTCATGAGAAATTGTGATCCAGAGTTTATTCCTTTATAATGTCATTAACTTCATTTAATTTGCCCTGCTGACACTAGTAGACCTAAGAGACTATGAAAACCCTAAATGCTCAACAAAAATAATACACATTTGGTTTTAGACTCTTGAGAATATCAGGCCAGATGAACTTGCTTTCCTGAAACATCTTTTCATGTATTGCTGTCACAAAAATTTCTGCTTGAATTCTGTTCACAAGGTGAACCACCGATGAATACATTTATATGAATTCCACTATTTCGGTAGATTTTTTTGTTCATAATGCTAAGTTACTAAATTGCACTAATGTTGCAGATCAGGTCTGTAAAACTGAAGTTTATGAGCCAACTTCCAAGCTATATTTTGAGAAGACTTATTACAGACTAACTGAAGTTAGTCATGTAGTAAGTGTGCAGTTTAGTTTTATCCAGGAGGAATTTATTTCACCTGCATCAAGACTGTTCCAGAACATGAACCAAAGTACATCCAAGGGCAACAATTGGAAGATTCATTGACCCAAACTAAATAGTTAATAACAATGTATGATATGAGGTCTATAAACCAAGTTTCAACTTTGGAACTTCTAGAATCCGGCACTTACCAGCTTCAGAAAAATTACTCCCAATTTGCCCACAATTAGCAGAAGCCAAATATAAGTTTGAAAGCAATTTTATAGTATATTCTATTTACATATAGTATATGTAAAATCTTTTACCATGGACACAAAAGATTCAGAAACTCACCATGTCTGTGTCTGAAACAGGTCCAAAACTGGTCACATATATGTTGGTGAAGACTTCAGTAATACTATCTGATATAAAAAGAAAAAACAGTTCAATTGCTTTTAATCTATAGTAATTCAAACTCTCTATACAATTTTTTCAGACATTTTGAGAAAGTTTCCGTCCTTATATTCTTTTAGCCAGTATCTTGTGGCAAACACTGGAGGTCTCTAACCCATGAAATTATACTGCAATTACAAAGAGGTTATCAGAAAAGAGTTTGTTCACCTGAGTAGTACATTTCGATTAAATTACTGTACAACTATCAGAAACCGCACACATATTTCCCATTTTTCTAACAGCAAAATTAACTACTCTGTCTTGGACTTAACAAGGTAGTACAGTTCTAAACACAAAATGCCTTTGTTGCAGAGCTATTATCTCTGTTGTTGCATATCACTCATATCAAAGTCTTTCTGATTTGAAGTTGTTTTCTTCATCCTGAACCGCCTTTTCAAAACCAAAGTGTAAAACTCAGCAGTTCCCTACATTTTAATTGGGTACATGTTTAACTGGTATGTTTTAACATAATAATTATTTCCCTTGATACATGATGCTCCCGAGACATTGTTATGATACTCTAAATACTGTAAATAAATAAATAAATGAAAGTGCTTTCCAATCATTGGAAGCAGACAGCCATGAAATCAGAATATTAAATATTGTACTGCAGGGAAAAAAATAATTGCTGAGCTTTCTGTCTTCAGTTTTCAATTAGCCTCAAAACTGAATGGTATTCACTAAGAGGGACAGCACACACTTGCAGGAAATTTCTCACAGCCATCGCCAGCTGCTGTCTGCATTCAAGAGAGTCAACACAAGCAATTCTCTGCCTTAAAGCCAGTTACTTGGTGGATAAAGAATATTTGAATTCATCTGCACTTTGACTCAAATGAGAATTTCCAATTCCTAAAAACAATATAGCTGCCTGCTGTCTGGGTGATCATGCTATTATATTATCATTTCTTTATTTAAGCATCATTAAATATGGATAGTTAATAGTTTCTATATTGTCAAAAACTATCTTTTGACAAATATGTGGCACACAGAGATTTTGTATGTAATTGTACTGAGGTCAATAATCAGTGACCTCTATTGGAAGAAGGGAAGAAGTCAGCGGTACTCGCCCAAGACTGGAGAGGTTCTACCAGCCACCAGGCAAAGGCAAGACTGTTGTGTGAACAAGCAGCAGTGTATTGTCAAAGGGATGTAGCTGCAGCCAGTTCAGAGATGGGTGTAATGCAGTGCTTTCAGCTAGCTTCTGGAGCATGGAGAAGAAACATTTCTACTTTCTCAATTTTAGGGAAACTTCATCAACCCAACACTAGAAACACACTTATTAGAATACAGAACTTAGTACAGAACTTAGTAAATCCTTTTCTTCCCAAAATAACCTATCTCACAGGATCGTTTCTGCCTTATAAGCATACAAATAGAGGCTGACTCCTACTATGTGTAATTTACACACTCTGAAAGTTCAATATGTGCAATTCCCCTGCACACCTGAGAGATGTTTATCTGCATAACAGAGACCTCAGTAATAACATATGTGGCATCCATACACAAGCTGAGTTGATTTCTACTCCAAAAAGCTTAAAAACTAATTTTAAGTCGATGGACAACAGTCTGCACTGTTTTTAATATTCAACAAGGATAAAGAAAACATATGAAATATAATACCGAAACCACAGGTATAGTTCAGAAGACTAGTGACCATATGATATCTGTGGGACACTCTCCAGAAAAAAGATTATTCTCTCCAAATGGCTACTTGGCACAGGCTGACACAAAATGGAAAAGTGACAAGATAGACTACCCTTCAGGGGGTAAAACAGTGCTACAGACACAAGCTGTGAAATTTGGCCTGTACTGTAATGATAACACACAATCCTAATTATGGTTCCATGAAAAATACTGATGTTACAAATGTATCACCAACGATCAAGTATCCCAGCAGTAAATAACCAGGACAAATTTCAATTATACTGATATAATACTAAGGAACTTTACCAAAGGCTTTAAATGCACTTGACAAATCTGAATCTGCCTCCCTTCCATCCCAAAAAAGAGTTATGGCTGGAAGCACGGTCCTCTTGTAATTCTGCTCTAATACAAGATGTTGTTGTTTGCATCAGGAATATTATTTTGTCTTTACAATTTGTATACAATAAATTAGAGGACATAGAATCATCATGTTGGCCTTTCATTTTAAGTTTTAATTAAAACAAACAAACAAAAACAAACAAACAAGAAGCCCACCAACTTTCCATATTCTCACACATTACTTTTAAATACTTCTGCATCAATCCTTCCATCAGAAATGAGCAAAGAAGACAGAGTTAAGGACAAACATATTGACTGCAGTTATTGAATTGCTATTACAACAGCGTGTAGATTCCTCTTGTTGGTATGCATTAACCACTTCAAATCAAGGATCCTAATTATCCTTGTATTCGAGGACATATATGACTGGGGGAGTGGAGGAGGAATGGATGGGGGAAAGAAAAGATATTATCCAGAGATTCTTAGCTATAAGAACTTCATTTTGGGTTATCATAATTAAGATAAGCACTTCAATGCATATAAAAAGTACTGGGGCAAATTCATCCATGATAGCCTCAGGAATGAGAATTAATGCAAATTAATCATAGCCATTTTTTTTCTGTCCCCAATAACTGCCTTAAGTCAGCATAGCTTCAGGTAGTGGTGACAGCAGTAGGTTCCATTGTAACCAACTGTTCTCCCCTGAAGTGAGTATTTATCCTAACTGCAGGTACTCCACCAGGCCACTGCTTGTTGGGGGCAAAAGAAGCTGCAAAAATTAGAACAGATGGGAAGACAGGGAAAGCAGAATATATAAGAAAACTGAACAGAGGAAGGCACAAAAAAAAAAAAAAAAAAAAAAAAAAGAAGAAGAACAGAAAAGAGTAGATTTTTATTTCTTCCTCCTTTTTTCTCTTCAGATTCTGCATATTTCATGTTTCTATTCATATATTCCACATACAAGGAAACTGTTTCTTAAAGATGTAATAAGCAGAAGTAATTAATGAATAACTCCCTTTACGATCTGTTAATATTATCAGTCTGAGCCTTGTTTCTTCATTGTTAGTTTACTTACTGTTACAATAAAGATTCGTCTTAAGTATAAGAACAAACTCAGTGTTTCATAATCATTATCTATGAAAAAAAAAGTGAATCCTTCTTTTTTTTGCAACAGATATGCTAGTTCTCACTTTGAGAGAACAAAGTCTGTATTAAAACATATCATTTTTGTCCCAGCAGTAACTTACTGAAAATAGTTCCCGGAAACAAAGCGTGGTTTCAAAAGGACTTTTGGTTCAGAATTCATCCAGCAGGCAACACAGCTACAGGCTTTTTATAACTCATATTCTGTTAAGACCAATTAAAGTCATCACATTCCCTGGAGATCAAACAGTTCTGGATCAAAATTACTTCTGCAAAAGTCAAAGGAATGTACTAAACTAACAATTGTTCAGTGCAACATGCATTTGTGAATAAGTCTATTTTTGTGAGAAAAATTAAGGACAGGGTCTATTCGTGATATTTTTTTTTCTTTAATTGATATGTCAACACCTCAGTAAAAGCTTGATTTTCAAGAGCGTGTTAATTGATGGAACTTTAGTGCTTTTGAAAAACAGCCCAGTTTTTCAAAAAAACGTTTTTCAAAAAAAAAAGTTTTTCAAAAAAAAAGTGTTTTTTTTTTTGTTTTTTTGTTTTGTTTTTTTTAGAAGGGGTGGCTAACTCGTTTACACTTCTGATCTCTTAAGTTATTCTGAACTGTTTCCTTTAAAGGTTAGACAAAGAACCAGGAGCAGGAATGGGTAAGAATAGAGTTTTCACATCTGATTTTTCCATTAAGGAAAAAACTATAAAGCACAGAATAAGACATATAGATGCTTTCACCACATAGAGTGCTCTGAAATTCAGCAAATATAGCTTAGCTATAGTACTGTTGTTTTTACCTTTAGAAGTTGTAACTGTTGAAAGAGAAATATATCTTAGTTTAGACCAATTTCTCAGAAGATAGAAGCCAAAATTAAGCAAGCTATTTCAGATGGTTCTCAAGAACTGGTTTCAGCTGATTCTCTTTACTTACTTGATCTGTAATTCTACCAATATTGAGAAATGAAAGAATAAAAAAAAATATTAAATACACCAAACTACAGATTTATAGATACTTATCTCTGTTAAGCTGGTAGGTTTATTGTGTGTTTGAATGACATTTAGTATTTTATAAATATTTAATTATCATAACCTCTCTCTGAAGATGATAATTCTATTATCTGCATTTTCTATATCCTTTGGAAGCTGAAGCAGAAAGATTAAGCAATGCATAAATAATACAAAGTAGAGGATTTTGCCAAATCTGAAGTCAGTTGTTCCACATTAAATGTTCATGCTGGAAAACACTAACATCATTGACTTGTCAAAAATTATGAGAGGAGATCAGAGTGTAGCTGGAGTTGCTATTAGTACGTTTGTCCACTCCATTTTGCCAGTTCTCCATCTGTTGGGATACCCTTTCACATGGACTGATTTGTTACTCAGCAGATGAGCTAGCTCAGCTGAAGTAGACCACCTGGCACCAAATTTGCCATGATTGATGTGTAAATCAATCACGGGTTGAGTAATGGAGATGGTCAGAAAAGTCATATGAAAAGATTCCTCATCACATTTACTGATTTGTCAAACTGCTTGTGGTAATCAAAAATTATCAAAAGTACTTCTTGGTGGGACTCAGCTTTTATAATACATGTATGCAGTTCTAATGCATAGTATGAAACCATTTCTCTTTCTCTTAAAAACATTATTTTAAATTTAGAATAAGTAGTACCCAGGAGAACACTGCAAGACTGTAATTGAAGGGTTGCTACAGCATGTAAAGGAAGTGTGAAAATGAAACACTGTTCTTTAATTATGTCAACAACAACAACAACAAAATAAAAAAAAAGTGAGGTCATGTTGGAGTACTGTGGAACCTTAGTTGAGGATTTCTGAATGTTTGTGGAAATGCTGTCGAAGTTTTATATTACTTTAATTATTTTGCTATTAAAATTATTTAACTAGAATTGACATTGTTCTGACATTGTAATATCATCTCCAAGGACTTGGTTGGCAGTGTTGCCCAAAGGCTTTGAAATTGTCATTCATAATACAAATCAGGAATTGCACAGGTGAAACAACTAGAGTCTTAATTCATCTAACACTGTTTGAACTCAATGAACTGCTGTTATCTGACAAGCTCTTTAGTGTGCCTGTTGACAGCTGAAGTCACTCTCTGGCTGACAGAGAATAAGGAGGTCAGAGAAGGTCATGCAACATGGAGCCATGAGAGCAGCAAATTTCTGGAATGTAGATATTTTAACATTGTTCTGCCAGCTCTTGTTTTTGTGGGGTTTTTTGTTGTTGTTGTTTGATTTTTTTTTTGTTTGTTTTTGTTTTTGTCTGTGTGTGTGTGTGCTTTCTATGGCAGTTTTTTCTATCCCACTACTCACCACCGCCATTCATTATCCACTGTTAAATTACAGCAGTTTCAAAGCTGCACGGACATACATAAATACAGCTGCAATTTGAAAACTGAAGTAGACTTTGCAAAAGAAACAACTTCACTTCTCTCCTTGATGTAACTACTTCACTTCCAAGAGCTTCAGTCTATCCCTGATCTACTGGAAAGACAATTTCTTAACCTGAAAGAAACTTCTCTTTCAGACCTCATCTTTAACAATGCTTACCAGCAAGACTGAATAATACCTCTAAGAGCTACTGTTATAACAGTTACGTATTAGTTACTCACAAAATGTGCATGGAATGAAAAGAAGGCATATCTGCAATTCATATAATGAGCTATTATCCCCACAGTCAGGTAATTTTTCAGATTTGTCCTGTGTGTAGGATACCAGTGTAAATTATAAAAGCACCTACCAAAATAAAAACATTTCCTATGAATGAAAAACTTAGATCCAAGAAATATCTGAGATAAAGTTTTAACTTCATCTACAGTATTAACTTTTAACATTATAGACTTCCTACTCAAATTTTAAAAAGTCATTCTTGGATAGGGCTGAAGACATAACTTAGGTGCCTATTTATCTCTTTAATCATATTGGACAAGCTCTTCAAAGTTATTTAAAATCCACATTTCCACTGAAATCAATACAAGTTAATCTGAATGTCCTTGTGGTCCAAATCACAGTGACTAAATTCAGCACTTATATTTGTTTGAATCTCCCTTAGTCCCAAACTCCAGTCTAGCACTGTCAGTACCTCAAATTCCCTGGCTGCTTATATTTCCACCTTACGGCAAACATATCCTGATACTGCCAAGCAGCTTAAAGAACTGGCTTTCAACCAAGTCCCAGTGAATTCCTTAAACTATATAAAATCACAGATTTACTAGGCCAAAAAAACACAGAGAGATAAAGCTAGAAAACAAACAAGAGACTGATTCCACAGCCTAGCAGTACTCATGGGATGTGGCAGACAGAAATCGAAGTCTCTGCTCAATATCTAATTATTTATACAAAGCAGAACAATTCCTCCCAAAGGCTGAGGAAACATGCATTATCTTAGAAAGTTCACCTTTGTGGTCAAGCCAGACCCAGATACACAGTAATCTGAGTTCATGTATCTAATTTAAATCATGCACTTGATAAGAGGTGCTCTCTCACAGGTTTTCATCATTTCAGGTTATCAGCTCATCTTACCGCTCACGTTTCAGGAGAGCAGGAACAGCAAGAGGAGGGGACAAACCACTGTGAAAATACAGCATGGAGATTGGTAATATTTTCCAACCCAGACCTGGATGTTTCACCTGTGTGGGCAAGAAATAGCTTCTGCTGCATGCCTCTGTTCAGCGCTCTTAAATGCTTAGCTGAGTAGAACCCCACTTACTTTATTAGCTTTATGAGCTCTTTCTGCAGACAGTTAAGGATACGTCCAAACAATTTCCAAGGTTTATCAACGCACCTATCTTTCCCCAAGTTCCACAAAGGAGACCTGAATGTTCAAAGCAATTAATTCCACTGTATATGACATCCATAAAAACTAGACACTGCCAAATATAAGTCTGTATGGGATGAGTTGTCCAAAGACTGTAAATGGCTCTACAGTCCAGTAGTACAAAACACAGGTCTCAGTCCATACTGTGATATGTACATAGATGCTTAATACAAACTAAAACATTCCCAGTGTAAAGGGCAACTTTCCCAGAAAGACCAAAAGTCCTATGTCTAGATAACACAGTTGGAGAGCAGGAGACATGGATTCAGATAAATTATCAAAATCAAGTAGAGGCTATATATTTTTTAGGCCAGAATGCAACACACTCCTGACAAGAAGGCCATTGTGGTTGGTACAGCTCATATCACATCAGGACAATTAATCTCTAGCTTGACTTCTGCTGGTACTTAAACATAAGAGACTGTTCAAAGCAATTCAGAAGTGCAAAAACAAATGCCATTATTGCTGAACTTCGCAGAATTTTGGCACCTCAAGCAATATTTTTCCAGTCCTAGAGGTATGAACTGCCAAGTGATCAAGATAGCTATTAATTGTCTAGACATATTACTGGAATTTTTCTTCATCTTTTAAACAGAGTATTCCTACAATTTACAGGTTCATTGCAGAGACATTATTATAACTTGGATGATTTGTATGTATAAAAATTTGAGACGATTGGCTAATTTTAAGTATATATATAATGTAGTCTTGACTATGTTACAAAGGGAGAAACTGTATATGCTATATATATGCTAATATGCTAAAAATGGGAATAAGAAGTGAAGGAAAGGCAATCAAAACATACCGGTAACAGTAAACCTGTTCTCATAAATCCAGGCTTCCTCAAAATCCATTAAATTTCCATTTGTACCATTTTTAATTACATCCTCATCCACAAGGTAAAAAAGAAAGAAAGAAAGATATGTGCTCAAAAAGAAAACAAATACGAGGCATTTTTAGTTTGAGTAATAAAATTCAATAGAAACATGAAAGTGAAAATATTGTGAAGTTTGGCAGGAGTAAATGTGGTCTTACTGAGATAGGTTACTTGCAAGGCTGAAGTACAAAAGTAAAAAGAACTTAGCTAACAGACAAGACATTTGGCAGGAAATCAAAACTACACAGCATTCAAATGAAAGATGAAATATCAGCATTAAGCTGTATCCCTTTAGACAGTACAGCTTCCGCCAGGCTGCAAAGAGATTGCATATAATAACCAAGTTGAGTAACAAATGGGACAACTACATTGTTTAGATCAACTGGATGAACATGACAAAGCTAAAATGAAACCTCAACACCGTCTGAAGAATGAGATAGAGAAAGAAAGACAAAAAGATCAAGTCCGGAAATGGAAGGGAACACACTCAGACAAACTGAAGCAGCAATGATTTGGACCAGTCTGAATCAGTTGTCACATAAGCAGGGATTGCAAAGTTATAATTTCTAAAAAACCATATTTTTAAAAAAGTTTGTCTTATTAGAAAGGAAACTGTAACACATAGGTAAGGCAGAACAAATTTAAAAATTATTTCAGATTTTAGAAATTTATAGTCAGAATTTTTTTCTCTTCTTAACATCTTTGAATTTGATGACCTTGATACTGAAAGTCATGGACATTCCATCAAATCCTTCTAGGATGACTTCAGGTTTAATCTCTGCTATATTCCAAGTCACAGCATTTCCAAATCACCACATTCGACATACTCGCACTGCCAGCCCCTTCTGTACTCCAAATCACATCTACTCATAGAATTAGAATTAGAATTAGTATTATTTTAAAACAGCAGCATCTCTCAAATTTCTCTTTCTCATGAAGTGTCTGAGTCTGGACTTTTTAAGATGTGCCCTTACTGTACAGCAATTACTGGCCTGACTCGCTTGATTTTAGTTTAATTGCAAATCAAAGCTACACAGAATTCAAATGAGACATAAAACGTCAACATTAAACCATATTGTATACAGGCCCAGTTATTTTTCTAAGCGAGGTCACCCAACATAGATTTTCTGCAGGTTAGATTTCAGGAATCACTTTGGTTTATGCTGTTAACTTGTCAACTTCACAGTAAAAGTATGAATTATAAGAGGCAGCTCTCTCTAATCTTTTGGCAAAAGTGAATTTTCATAATTTCCTGAAAGAGGTCAAATCCCATCTGTAGCAGAAGTTGTGAGATGGCTGCAGAACTCATAGCGATACACTGGAGAATGTGACCAAAGAATTGTGGTAACACAGACATAATAAATACAAGATTGTACCCTTTGGACCACACAGTTTTTTCCAAGCTGAAACAGAAACTGATTCAAGTGCTTATCATGCATTTAATTATGTAATTAACACGTGGGTGGCATGTCACAGCTCACCAAAGTCAGTGAAAAACTCTTCCTATTATGATTTTGGGCTTCCGGTGATGCCTCTGGAGAATAACTACCTCTGTAGTCAGCTACAACAAAAAGTGCTGGAACCATGCAGATAAAAGAAATTGAGATAAAGATCTGAGAAGAAAAGTCATCTGTTCTGGTGGCAAGCATTCATTGTCACCAGTAATCAGCATCTTCCCAAGGCTTGCTGCTATCGGAGCAAGGTACAAAATTCATATGCTCCTATGGGGACCAACAGACTTAAGAAAGCATTGAAAATGAAGATCCTTTCAGATCCATGAATAGTAGTACATGGTTACTAAATTGTACAGTCATTAAAAATAGATCTACAATTCTTCTTTCGTTTGCTAGCTTTGTGCTTTGCATTCAAGCATGACAAGACTCAGTGGCAGAAAATAGTACTGCCTTTATTTAATGCAGCTGTGTATTAGTAGATACTCTTAATGATTTTTTTTAATTATTATTTTTTTGCAGGAGCTTTGAATGTATTTTTTGATTTATAATATTTCTCTTTCTTTTTCATCCATTCTTAGCTATCTTGAAATAACATTCTTCAGATCACTTCTGCCAGGAGACTGGGAGCCATTACTGCCTTCTCTTTCCATTCCCTCCAGTGTATGAGACTTTCTGCACAACAGAGAGCGAGTAGAAAGGAGTCTATGTCATAATAGTATTTCAGAAGACTGTGGCATGCAGTCAAAAAAAAATAGACACCACTCTAACCCATCTATCAACTAGTCAGCAGATCCTATTTTAAGGGATCTTATTTCCTATTTTAAGATATCTGAAATAACTACAAGATACAGGAGATTAATATTCATCTAGTTTACTCTAACATTCTCAAAAAAAAATAGTGTGGACTTTCTAAAGTCAGCTGAATGTGATTTGTATGTTAACACCTCAAAGTACACAGGTTTCACGAGAACAGAGAAACATTCTTTACACTTTCTTGATCCCTGCAATTGCTGATATACAGGGAACGGAAGAAGAGAGGTATGGTCTTTGAGAGACAGCACTAATCAGACTGGCTGCTGATGCCAAGATGTCTTTTTTTTTTTTTACTCTTAACATATTTGGTTTAGCGAGAAAATCCATGGGATGACCATGGATAATAAGCTTTTTTCTAAGCAAGACAAGTAATGAGTTCATGCTTTGATCCAGTGGAGATTCATATTAGTAGTTATACTAAACAAATAATCCACAAGTGAACTAAAAATAATAACACAGTTATGAGGGCAATCTTTTTATATCCCACTTCAACATGCTACAGAATTGTCAGTTTCTCTTTTGTTACCTAGTTAATAACAAAAATATTCTTACTTGAAGACTGTGTAATGCGCATCTACAAGAAGTGTACTGTAGGCCTCAAAACTACCATGGCTGACTCACCTGAATGTCTCCCAGCTGCTTTACAGATATCAGCATTTTCCAGAATCTCCTCTAAAACATACTCCCAGAATACTCCCAGAGTTTGTATTAAGCAGCCTCAAATTGGTCTTTTATGGTTTCTGTGACAAAAGAATTCCCCCTCTGGCTGTCCATGAAACTTTCAGAACCTGTTCAGTCTTACACATGTGGGCATGTTTTTTATTATTTTATTTTAAAACAGTAGGTGAAATTAAATTTAGTTATGTTATGCAGCAGCAAGAGATTATCTATTCATTTTTTCTGTGATCGACTGAAGACAAAATACCTGGTAAAAAGAGCACAGAATTCTATGATAGCTTGTAACACCCCACAGATTGAAAGGTATTATTCAGGATGAATTCATTGCCTTATCTCAAACAACAGGCATTTATATTTCTCTTTCTCATCTTTATCCATTTACTTATTTATTTTTCCTGGAGGAAAACTATTGTTCATAAACTGTAGGAGACAATGTAGAAACAAGTTCACATTTAAAGATCTAGTAGTTCATTGTTTTTTACTCAATTAACATTGTGGACACTGATAAAGACCTTCAGTGAAATGCCACAGCATACCTTCAGGATGACAGAGGGATTTTCACAAACACAGCACTGAATCGAAGGTTGAAACTTCTCTTAATTATATATTTTTCTCTTAATTATATATTCCAGACTATGTCTGTTCCTTAGTCTCTTCTCATGCAAAGGAATTTTATTCCTCATTCAGTGAGCCTATAAACTGTGGAAAAATATCAGTGACTTCAAATAGTAAGAATAAAAAGACATCTACAATAAATGTTATACTGTCAGTCAGAAAGAAATATCTAAACAATTCAGCTGATGTATTCGGGGCAGGAATTGTCTATTCAGCCTACCTCTAAATTCTCAAAGACAAACATAGACTCTCTCTTTTTGCTCTCTGATGTTGTGATGGAAGTTCCAAACTAACAGGTTAACAAAAATGGATCCCAATCTCCTGACAGAAGCGGTCTGAAGAATCTGGTATCTCAGAACAACTGAAAATGGATACAAGAATGAAAAAGCAGGGAAAGTGCGGGAAGACAATTGTCTCCCTCATATGAGAGAATTAGTACCAAGCAATGGAGATCAACAAGGAGATGAAGTACTCCTAATTACAGTGCAATCCTTCAGTCACAACACATAATGTTTTTCTGCCATTCAGGTATTTAAGGGATCAAGAAGATATAATTTTCAAATTTAAAAAACATGACAAATACGAACGGATAAATCCAAGAAACTACATTCACAGCAAAGATACCAAATGCAAGCAACTCTGTACACATCAAGGAAAAATTGTCTGACAAAAACAGTGCATGTAGAAGTCAACTTTCTTGTTGGAATATATTTTCTATATAAACCTCTCCATCCAGTGCGATTGACTTGATCATAGATTTGGTCAATCAATTGGTCAGTGATTCATTCAAGTCAAATCAGTGTTAGAAATTATGGGACCCATGGAAGTATCCAGCATGGTACATGGGCTTAGAGACATGTATTTGTTCCATCACTAAGTGGTGGATCATACTTCCCAGTTACTTCATCCTATAAAGGTTACACATTCTGCAAAATAATCTGAGCTTTCCAATGCATTTGTAGCATCATCGCTGTGAGAAAAGCCGCTATAGATGTATAAGGAACATGCACGTTTTATAGCATACATCAGTTTTTGACTGATTTTTACTGAACTATATATTTGAACAAAATGATAGCACTGAATTTGGATTGCAATCAATTCTATTATCATAAATTTATAAGATTAAGAGACACAGTTTCTATTAAAAAATAGAGTAAGAAGAAAGCATATTCATGCTTTTCCTGAGTGAAATGAAGATTAGGACTTTTGATGCAGGATCTCTACTAGTTCAAGAAGAAATGCATGCACAGGACAATATATGTGTTTACAGACAGACAAATTAACGTCAGAAGAAAATAAATCCTATCTCTGACTGTAGCTACTCAACTTTACTAAAATGTTTCATGTCCTTTGATGCATACAATAATCTCAGGTAAGAGGGAGATTGATTTATGCTGCTTTCACAGAGTTAAGTGCTCTAATTATTAAATAGCTCTGAACATATGGCAAGGAATTATGAAATTTAAATCGAGAGTTATGTGCTACAAAGTAATCATACAAATGGTTCTCAAATAGCAAAACCACTTTCTGAAGATTAGCAGAATCATACTTTCCTAATGTACAGACAATTTCGAAAACTAGTGCTAACATATCCTGCATTATAAAGCACACTATTACTAGGATGATAGTGATAAACAAAACTTGCTTCAGCTTGTAATTAATTTAACTCATGCATTAACCTGAAAGAACAAACATAAAAATGTGTTTAAAGATTAATCTTGACACATTATAGTGCTTTGATTCTTATCGTTAACATATATTAGACTTTTGACAATATTAATTCAAAATCTTCTGTTAATGCTTTAATTTAGTAGGCTGTTGAATTGTACAGCAGCCCAAAACTGTATCTGATATACCTTGTACAGTTGTTTTTGAGACAGATGACTCATAACTGAAAAATATTTATGTCAGAAATTTAAATACATGAATACACTGTAATGGTGAAACTGATTATTTTATTCCACTTCCAATTTCCAATGGGTATTTGAAAAAAAAGAAGTCATTCAGCTGTCTTAATCTGCCAGTTGTTTAAAATATTTAATGTCACTATTTTCTCTCTCTCCTCCACTCTCTATCTCTTTTATCATGACCTCCTGCCCTTTTCCCTGTTCCTTGCTCACAGTGTTTTTTTCATCTTGTCATGTACTAAACTAATGCTAGCTTGTTAAAAAGTAGTGTTATGTTCTGTCTCATATCTGTTTGTTCCTAAAGACTTCGGAGCTACTATTAGAAACTAATAGTAGCCACTAACGTGAACTACAAATACCAACAATTAATGCAGAGATACTGTAAAAAACAAAGTAGCTGCAGTCTTAATGTTCAGGCTGAATCTGAATATTCTACTGCATGATCCTTGTTCATGAAATACCTCTCTCTCTTAATTCTAGAAATTGGATGAACTAGTTTGTGCATTGACAAGTTCATTGTTATGAGTTGTTATGAAATGTTTGCCCTCCAGGAAAACAGAAGTAGTAATATGTAATCAGGAATGCTACCAGAAGCAATAGAGCTATAACAGACCACTAGACAATATCAACAGAATTGTCCTGGCACAAAAAGAAGGCCATACACTTTGTGGGTAGAGAAGGACCTTTTTTTTAATTTAGCCAGAGGGTTACCTTTGCACCATTATCAACCTTTTCAGTCGGGTTTTATTAGATATGAAATAATCCAATGAAATGCAGCGCCTCTCCTTTGAGATACACTTTTCCATACTGAAACCTCCTCATGACTCCAGATTATGGTGATAGCGGGAAAATAGGTGGATAGAGTCATTTTAAGACTGTTAGCCAAGTCCTAGTTTCTGCTGAATTTTGGGAAATCAAAGGGAAACATATATATACTTCATATTTCTCCTGAGACTTCCTGTTTGCTCCAAATTTTCTACTCATCACAGTACATTGTTTATGAATTATAAACTGTTGTGCAACAGTGTGTGTTCATCTGTCCACAGGCATTTTCAGTCTCACATCAATGCATATACTTTTATTCAGCTATGTCTTCCAGAACTCATGTTCTAAAATCTGTTTTTTCACACTTGCCAATTAAGATGCAAAGTTTCATCCATTCTTTCAATGTCTTGATCGCTGTAAGTAAGTCATAGAATCTTAGAATGACTCAGTTCAAAAAGGACATCTGAAGGTCCAAGGCAGAGCCAGCTCTAGGGGTAGGTCAGGTTGCCCAGGTCATATTCTATTTCTTTTTTTCTGCATTTCTAAAGATGGGAGATTTCAAAACATCTCTGACCAACCATCATTTCTGGGACTGTGATGAAAATCACCATCTTTGGCCTAGTAGTTATGAGCTTACATATTAAAACTAAGGTGAAAATAAGTCAGATTTCTTCTCTTTTTTATAACATTTTATATTATGATTCATAAGTATAGTATTTTTACATTATTTGCAATCACAATCAGGCTCAGTATGGAGTAGAAGTTTGTTCTATTATGCAGAATATAAACACATAGTAAGAGGTATGTGTCATGGCTCCTTTTACTTCTGAGGTGCAAAAATACAGCAAATAGAATTAAATAGATATTTGCCATCAGAGGCTATAAGAACTAGATTTAAAACTAACTAACTAACTAAATTCATTCTATGCAAGAAAGCTGAAGGTCTTCTGATATCTATTTATTCCCATATACTTTGTTTTGATTGAAAATGTCAATACTTTTGCCACAAACTTGTCTTGAAAGAAATAGTTATGTCAACTATTTGCTTAAAGATTGGTCACTGTTGCATGAGCATAAATTAACACAACTAAAACAAGGATGTTGACTGATATAAAGTAAAATTTATCTACCATTTTTTCCTTAAATTCAACATGGCTCTAAGGTCCATTTTACCAACTTCCTGAAGGACAGAGTGTTCCAAATTTTGTCAGTGTCTAAAATACGTTCTGTGAATTTTTATTTTTAGATCAATGCTGGTTAAACAGTTCCTCAACAAAAAATTTTAATACCTTCCAGTGTTTATACAGTTGAATAAGAGATCTCAATAGCTTCAGCTTTTCTTCTTCTCCAATTAACACTCTATTTTTGGTGTAAAATATAAGATTTGAAATAGAGCCTTCTGTATGTGCCCTCTACGAAGAATAAACAAAGCAGAATACATCAAGACTGCTCATCTCAACAATTAGAATTAAAGGATTTCCTGATACTGTTTATATGTGTATTTTTAGTGCAAACCATAGTACTACTTTTCTTATTGTGAAATTTATTATTTGTTGCTATAGAACAACTTTTTTTTTCCACTGTAAGCAGCATACATATTAACTTCTACGTTTTAAATTCATTTTACATTTAGATAAAATCCACCACTAAAAAACACAGAAAATCCATTAATATCCACCAAACATATCCCAGATGAATTTCCAATATACTTAAATATTTCTGAAAATGTGTCAATTATTGACACAATACTGATGATTCTAATTCAGGTGACTTTACAAACACGTTATCATTTCACAAGGTTTATAAAAATTTTGGAACTCTAGTATTGCAGTTATTCACTCGTTGTCTACCAATGCTAGTCAACCTGAGTGAAAAATAGACCACTACGGATAGCAAGCTGGCTGTAAGATTTCTATAATGTGGTAAGATGTCTTAGTGACAAGCAGAGAACACCTTGGAGATCTGTAAGGCCACTGGACTGCACCAGTTTCTTAGTAACCTAAAATGAATGAAAGAAAGGTAATGTTTGTCTTAGCCTATCAAATCTGGCTGAACAATTAACAGTCCTGTAAATCTGATTTATAATGAGTTAACAATGATCTCCACAGGAGTTTGCAGATAGCATAGCACATTCTTTCATGTCTTCTTAATACCACTTATACAGCCTTGGTGTCATCAGCATAATTCCCAGAATTCCTAGAAGCAAATGCACATACTCTACCATAAAAAAGTTACAGAATATACATGGTTAGTGAACTGGGAGATCCTCTAAACAAGATTCCTTATAGGCATATAAACTTCACAGTAAAGTACGTAGATTTCTGTTAAGTGTTGTGAAGCATAACATTTTGCCATGTTGCACTCCGCAGCACTTTCTACAGTCACAATATTTTGCACAGTTGTAATAAATTTATTTTTCACATCTGCACTGTTGATTTATCCGCTGACTTTCACCTTAGAGAAAAGCTCCTCAGCCAGTACAGTATAGTATGTTCACTGGTATGTTTTTAGTAGGACAAACATCTGAGGGTTTCTGTTTGTTTGTTTTTAGTCATTCCACTTCTATAATTATTCATTCCCTAGAATGCTTACAGCTACGGAGTTTTGTTCCTGGATTTTAGCACCACTTGCATGCCCTGGATAGCCAGTTAAATGCAATTTTCTTATCTTCCTCCTTATTGCTTTTCCATTTGTTTACAAAGGAATCTTTTTTTGTTAATATACACTATCTGCAACTCTAACATAAGTAAATCTGAGATTCTCTTGGACTCCTCTGAAAGCATTATAGTCAGATTCCATGTGATCCTTAAAGAAAAGCATACATAGAAGGGCTAAGGTAGCAGCCAGACTGTGCAAGTGAACACTACTCTTTCTCCTTTACAAACAGTAGCAAAAGCTTTCCTTTAAAATCAGTAGAGAATGCTTCCCTGTAGTGTTCTGCAGTAAAAATAGTCTAAGAGTCTTCTTTTAAGCTGCTCTGAATGTGTATCATGCACAATGAGATTGTCAAACACCTCTAAAATTTTAATCCCCAGCTGGAGGACTGCTAAAGCAGCTACAAAAGTTTCTGAAACTGATTCAAAACACTCTGAATCACAGCAACATATAAATATACTGCCCTAAACTTAACATGTTCCAGATTTTCAGCATAAGATGATGGCCTTGTTTCCTGGCAACTGAAGACATACAACTCTTTTATACACATGTGTATATATATACACAGCTCTCCTGCTTTGGGGGAAAAAAAAATGGAAGAAAGAAAGATTCCCTTTTAGTTCATTTAGTGAGCTCACTACACAACTTTTAATCAATGATTCTTTACACTTCTATAACACTTCATTGTAATAGTAGATATCTAGTTCTGCAAAAATGATCATACCCTTATGTGTTCATTGCTCACTCGCTCTCTGATAATAAGCAATAGTTCTTCTCAGTTCTCTTTGTATTTCCTGTTGTATTTATTTGTAAAGTGTTGTGGAAAAAGATTTCGGTATGTTTATAAATGAAATGTAATGGAGATTCTTGATAAGGCAATCCAAGTATCTGAAGGTCACCTTATAGCTAAGATGGATCCTCCAAACAGGAGCCACTGTGACATTAATTTTCACCTACCTATTGTCTGATTTTCTTCAATTTTTTTTTAATAGCCAACATTGATCTGCTTAGTTACAATGAGAACATTATTCCTGCAGTTGATGAGACTGATCTGTTTGTGGAAAGATTCTCCAGTGGTACAAATTTATGTAGCTCCTTTCAGTGTCAATATTATCACAGGACGGATTGGGTTGGAAGGGACCTTAAACCTCACTTAGTTACATGTCCCTTGTCGTGGGCAGGTTTGGCATGCGTTAGATCAGATAGCTGCTGAAAATCAGGTATCCAAGCAACAAAGCCCAGTTCTCTGTTCTTTCAACATCCAAATGCTATTTTATGACTTTAAAACATTTATTTTTTTTTAATTAATTCATGTATTCAATCATATTTTATAATGAGTAATTAATGGGAGAGGAGAATCAACAAAAATTCTATGGCTGTTGCAATAGAGAAACTTCAAATGTCAGAAAAGAAAGCAGTCTGACTAGATATGCTAAGATTACTGAAGTCTCCAATACAGTATCAAAATCCCATCAACATTTCCATTCTCTCTTCTTTACTTCCTCTTTTCACACTTACAAGAAGATATCAGTTAAACAAAAAAAGTGTGTTATTACTACTGTGCTTAATACACATATCAAAATATTCAGAGGGGACTGTCTTATTCTATGGCCCTGTTTACTTTAATTATGGCTGTTCAAGTGACGAAGGAAAGAAGAGAGAACATGCAGATGGTTTGGATGTAGCTGTATCTCATAGATTACAGAAATTACGTGGAATGTTCAGGTAAAATAGTTCATATCAAAAATACCAGGGTTGTCAAGGCTGCTCCAGATGCAATCCAGTGCTTAGCATAATATGAGTACAGAGAAAATCTTATCTCCCCTTGAACACCCCCACATATATACCCCCAAGCAGTACGTCTGGGTATTACTTCAGTAATATGAGATGTCTCTGACTTCAGGGGACAGTGCAGTGTCTTCTTTTCCCTGCCCACACCCATTTTGCAGGTTACTGCATCACTATAGTGATTATACATTACTCACGGATCCCAGCTCCTAGGAAGTTTCCAATAGACATAATTTGCTTTTACAATAGTGCTGCATCAACTGTGAAAGTTAAAGCTGCCCTAATAGTGCATGCCAAATAATTCAGTTCTCAAGTGTATCTATGTATCAATGAAGTATCAAGATACCTATTGTAAACACCCACACAAAGTCTCCCAGTAAAATCATTTATGAATCTATCTCTAAAATCAAGAACAAATTCTCAAACAACTACTGAACTGAATTTATATACAGCCTTTCAAAGAGTCTGTACATTTCTATTTTACTGTCAACAATTAGCTAGAATAACTAGCTAGCACCTCTTATTATTAAAATATTTGTGAGCTGAATAATTCTTTATAATGAGCCAAATTTTGCTGTAAGACATGTCTGAAAAAGTCTTTCACAACAGGTGAAAGTGGGCTGGTGAACAACTCTTGCTTTCACAAAGACCTTAAAAGAATCCATCTCAGAACCTGAACAGTTTTGTTTTACTACATTGTGATCTCAGTGTTAGCAGTGAAGCTACTGTGCCAATGTATATGTTCTACTGTTTCAAGTAAATTATTTAAGACTTATATGAATGCAAGGGGAACAGAACTGAAGCTAAGTTGTATTAAATTAATGACGTACGGCATGATCAAAATATTGTTGTTTATGCAAAAGCACTTTCAGAAACCATTAGGACTCACTAAGCACCCAGTGCCTTTAAAAAGAAAAGAAAGGATTAATAATATTCATTTTTCTTTTTTCTGTACAGGTCAATAAAGAAAAGGGAATAAAATGCTACAAAATTCCTGGAATAGGTAACACCATAATTACTAAGCATTACCTACAACTCTTTGGCATATTTAGTATCATGGATTATCAGAGCTGAATTTTACAAGTGTTCTGTTTAGCTATCAGAATCCACCAATCCACAGCTGAGGTATTCCTGTAGATTAACATTAATGCATCATGAATCATCACGGTTTAATATGCATGACACAGTTTCATTTCACACATGTTCTGCATGGGTTGATTGCTACGTATGCCAATACCAAACAGATGTTAGTTCTTTAATTTTTATGCTCCCAAAGCATATTTTAATTAACGAGGAGGCCTGACAAAGAAAAAGAGGGAGGTATTTTGAAGTTGATGTAATGAAAAATATAAAATAAAAATGTGAGAAAACTAGTTTTTAGATTTCATGCTATCAACAATCTAATTTCTAATATTCAAAAGAATACATGATATGCAAAGGAATTGCCAACTGCTTTCATTAAATAGTGTATCATGTTCAGTAAACAGTAAAAAAAAAATTCAATGTTTTCTTAATAAAATTGTAATTTTAAAAGCCCTGCAAATTAAACTCAAGCTTTGTGATAATAAATGTCTCTGTAAATTACCTGCAAGGCACTGTATGTTCATACTACGTCTAAATTCTTAAAATAAAGTATTCTGCAAAGAAATTGAATCTCCATGTAAATATCACTATACAGACTCCCATATCTCTAGTGTTGTATGTCTCATTTTATGGATTATGTAAATCAAAATGTCCTGAATGTAGACTATTTCACGAGCTTCCACTGTATCAGAGGCCAGAAATGAAAATGAGAAGATGCTTCAGGTATAAGTGTATAACGAGGAAGCTGTTGCTAGCCAGTGATATCTGCCACTTCATGCTGTGCCAGATGCAAGCCAAGATTCTCCAGAACCAGAACAGCAGCAGAGCCACAGGTCAGGATGGAAGTGTGTTAAAAACTGTGAGCTTTAATTAACCCCTAATTTGATCAAGTTGAGTTGTTTTTGTAATTTCCATGGAAGTCAGAGCAGATCTCTAGCTTTGATCCTGATCTTACTGAAATCAACGGGAGCAGAAATGGCTCCCAGGAATTTTGTACTGGAATTAGTTTTAGCAAGCTGAAACAGCCTCCAGGCTGAAAATTACCATTATCAAAGCTGTTAGGAATAATAACAGTAGTATTGTTATTGATACATAAATATTTCTGTTACTGGCTACAAGTAACATATAAATAATAATAGTAGACAACGTAGTAACAAAACCAGAACATTATGCCGCTCCCCATACCATGTAGATCATTCTGCACAGTAACACTTCCCAGACCAAACAAATTATTTAAATTCCTTGCTTGCATTCTTACACAAGCTGATATACAGCTCAACTGACATTTTGGAAAAGAAAAAAAGCAATACAAACTGACAGCCATGGCATAATGCAGTGAACTTTGTCCTCCAGCATTCCTTTCCCAGCCCTCCCACCCCCCAAATACACACAGATATCCCCTTTTTATCTCCAAACGACCAAATACATGCAAGGTACCTGGAAACAAAATGCTGATCATCCATCATACCCTAATTTCAAGGAAGTGAAAAACACATAATTCCCATTGGATTTAGTGGGACAAGGAGTTAATCTAAAACGTGAATTTTACACACCATTAAAAACAAACAAACAAAAAAACAGTTGTGCAGATTTCTGAAAACATACACTCATCACACTGCAGGGAATCATGCCTGCATTGCTTCCCCAACCAAAATTCCCTGACTGGAATAACAGATTTAGGTGTTATTTCTGTTCCCATTCCATTTCACTATGTTAAATCTCCAGATTTTTTCCCTCTTTACTTAACACACGTGTGAAAGTGCCTCCTTTCCATTCATAGATGTTATCTTCCTCAAACTTAAAATGATTCATGGGTGAATATAGAGCTATAAATAATTTATCGAAATACATATCAGTGGTTAGGGGAAAAAGAAATCCTGAAGGAAGAAAATCACTGCATAAAATCTGAACATTAAAACTGACTTTGCAAAATCAATCTTTAATTGTTTTTATTACCTCCTAATCCAGGTCTAAGACGATTATCATAACCATCCAGAAGTCTGTCTAGAATTCTTGTAAAGATGGTGATGTTATTCTTAGCTTCATCTTCCAGGGAGTCAGCCAGCACTGATCTAAATGGATATTTTACATTTTAGAAGATGCTAGGTAAGTTTTAATGTACACTCAACATGCAGTTTTTGCAGGGTGGCCTTAACTATTATTACCTTGCTGCCCTCTAACATGAAGGGTGTAATTAAAAATCTATGAATGCATGATTTAGGTATAACACATTCAGAAACATAATAGCCTATGGCATACCACTTAGAATTTCCAGCTACTCATTTTCCAGTAGTCTTTAATTTCAGCCAGTGCTGCATTGCAAGGAGAACCACTACAAGCTCCTTTGACACATTTGGCTGGCCACGTACAAAGGCCTGAGATCCCCAGGTCCCCCTGGCACGTCACTCCCACACTACTCACTGATAACCCGAGTTCTCACACATAAAACTGTCTCCTTCCAGCTCAGTCCTATCTGTCTTCACCTAAGCATACCCTATCTTTGGATAAATCCTGTGGATATGCCTCCACCCAATGGTCGTGTTAAGTACATGACCAGAGAAACTAACAAGGGAAAACTCCATCAACCATGCTCAGGGAGTCCTCTGATGTCAGTATGTGGTGGGTGGGAACAATGATGCTGACTAGCGAGCTGCAGGATAGCTGCAGATAGCCTTCCTGTTTTTAAAATGCTGTTTTGATACAAAAAGCTCTACATGACATTCCACTGGGTGCAGGCAAATCTTATAAAACTTTGATTAAAAAAAATAATAATAATCAGAAATGAAGCATTAAGAAGAATCTACAGATCACCAATTGGATCAGACATCCCCAGCAAATAGATATTCTAGCCTTTATGGAGCACGTATTTGTGGAAAACACTAGGCGTTCCAGCAGGAACCTGCTGCTCAGCCCAACATGGTTCTGAGCAGTCCTCCCAGACCTGAACACCCAAACAAGAGGGTTTCCGTACTAGGGAAACCCTCCATGCAGAAACCCTTACACATGCAAATTTTAAGTACCGTGGATGTGAAATGTGTGAGCTGAGCTCGTCTGTCTTACCTACTTAAAACGAGAGTATTAATATCAAGGAAGCATGGCATCACACGCTACATGCATAACGCCACATTTGTACTCTTTGCAGATATCTACTTGTTTATGCTGAAATTTTGAGTATTTATTATCTCCAAATAAGCTACTGACCAGGACATTCTGGATGAATAATTATGTCATAAAGACAAGCACGTTTTCCTACTCTAAACAAGAAGTGGGTATAGGTGATGATTTCTTTCAAGTATAAAATGATTAAAGACATAGCATTATGCTGGTCCCTGATTCAACAGCATGGAGGAAGTACTTAAATGTAAATCATTGCAGTCTGTCTTTCCATTGCACAGACCACATCGGCAACCACAATCATAAAACTTAAAAAACAAACACCAAAATATCAGTAAAATGACTGCTCTGCGAATTTATTCCTAATTACTGGATAGCTTAGTTTTTAAATTGCATATCTGTGCTCTACGCATCTGCCATTTTTAAGCTTGTTTTTGAGATGTAACTGTTTTTTGAAGTCAGGATGCCATGATAAAACTGGTTTATTCAATTATATCCAATCAGGGTCAGATCCTGCAAACTTTACTCTGGCATAAACTCCTTTGTTACGCATGCAGCCTCTCTGACGTCAGTGCGATTACTCACTTGTGTAGGGTTTGCAGGATCTGGCCCACTGTGACTCAACTAATATTGCACCGTAGTTAGGCACGAAGTGAAGTAGGAAATACAGTTTCAGGAATTTGTTTTGTTCTCCAGAAAGTAGAAAAAAAATGAATGCAGGCATTTTGAAACAGAGGGAAACTGCATTATTTATGACATGTACCATTCTAGGGCAAGAGCAGCTGCGGTGAGAACCAGAGCAAGTAAACCAAAGTTACAAACTACAATCAGGTGTATGTTTAGGGACCATGGGAAACACAAAACTAATTATTTGATTAAAATTATCTTCAGCTGTGTTGTCACTCTAGAAATGGGAACTTTAAACAAAATTGAAAAGTTGATTATTAAATGAAGGCATTGTTTTATTGCAAGCGATTGTGAAGTTGTATGCTACCTCCACCTAGAGGTGCAAAGCTTAAGTGCCATCTGAAATTCTGTTATGTTGACCAAAAAAAGACACCAAAAAATAGACGTGCCCGAACTGAAAATAATAATAATAAAAACGAGGGGATAAAATCGGTATTATTTTAGAGACTACGAGTTGCTATTTGATTTCAGAATCATCTATTCTCCATCTTAACTGCTCTGCATGGCACAGTATCGCTGTGATAGGGCAACTCCAATAAAGCTTTAAGCTCTTAATTTACAACGAGGCACTTAAAACTCGGTTCCTCCTTGGCACAACGAAATCAAACACCGATTCACAGCCTGCTTCAGGAAAAGACGTTAGAGCCCACCTTCTCCCACAGCATTAGCTCTGGAAACTATGTAACACCGCATGCAAACAGCGAAGAGAGGGCTTTTATTACGTTACTCCGCGCTCTACTTTTATGCAACCCTACCCTTAGGAGTCCACAGCGTATATGTCTGCACCGAAAGACACGCCGAGCATCCTCACCTTGTGGGCAGCCACGCCAGCAGGGCGAGGAGCACCAGGCGCGTCCCGCGGGGTGCCGGCTGCCTCTTCATCGCCGCGCTCCGCACCACCTACAGCCGCGGAGAGAAACACAGAGCCGCGCTCAGCCTCCGCCGCTCTCCAACTTCACCCAGGAGCGGTGTCACTTCACGGGGAGCGGAGCGGAGCGGCGGGTCCTGCAGCACTTCGCGCTACGGGCAACTTAGTGCGTCTCCATCTTCCCCGGCGATTCTGCTCTGTGCAAAGAGGCAACGGATGATCAGAAGTGGCATGTGAGCAGACGCATCAGATGCTTTCCTCTTCCGTAAGCTGAAAGCCCCAAGACGAGGGGGGAAAAAAAGAGAGAGAGAGAGATGCGTGTCTCAGAGCGCGGGGTTTAACCATCGCTAGCCTCAGCGAGGGGCACGCCGGGGGGACCGCAGGCCGCTAGGGGCCACGGCGCGGCCGCTAGAGAGCCGCTGGGCCCCGCGCTCCCCGCGGCGGGCGGCGACCCCCGGGGACCCTACCTGGGAGCAGGCGGGGAGGGGAGGGGAGCAGGCGGAGGGAGGGTGGCGGCGAGCGCCGGGCGGCCGGGACGGAGCGGCGGCTGCGGGAGCGGCGGGAGCGCGCGCGTGGGGGGGGGGGGGAGGTGGCGGGCAGTGCGCGTGCCGCTGCGCGGGGCGGGAGGGGCGGCGGGCGGGGCGCGTGCCCGTGCGCGCGCGCGGTGGCTGCGCGGGCGCGGAGGGGGTGAGTGGAGGCGCCGAGCTGTGGGCGCTGCCCCCGGGGCCGGGGAAGATGCAAGTCACCGTGCCGGGGGCTTCACGCAGCACCCCTCCCCAAAACAGACGGGCAGTGCTCTGGGGGGGCCTTGCGGGAGGAGAGAGCCCCCGGGGGAGGACGGGGCCGCGCTCCTCTCGGTGTGCGGTAGGCACGGAGCCGCTCCCAGGCCGTACCATTAATATTCCTTTCCCCGCTTGCCCATTGGCACAGTCATTGAAATGCAGAGAGAAGAAAAGTCTGTCGGTTTCAGCGAGCCGGGGGTGCGGGCAGCCAAGGAAACAATCCCGGCTGCTTTTTAGCTCAGATCGCTGCACTTCTCTTGGATTCTCGTCCACATGACGCCGACCTCGTCTGAGCCCGATGGGCGCACTGCGAGCATCCATCCCCATTACTGCAGGTTTTCCAGTGCAAATGGATCAGGGCAGTGCTGACACACAGAAGGGTTTTATGTAGGCTACCCTTATTTTGCATTGTTAACTTGAAAGCAAGCCGCACTAGCAGTAGTAACACTGTACCTTTTTTTGTTTGTTTCTTTGTTTTAACCCAATCTCTATCTCCCTTCAAACTGTTAATTGTGGAACACACAGCCCTCAGCTCTCCCCTCAGCATCCCAACCCACCTGTCTGTTGCACTTTGAGGGTATTTTGAATCGGAATCTGACCTGATCAGCTACAACAACTGGGAGACTCCTTTTCTTGCGCTGTGCTGTTCTCCCTGGATTTCTTGCTTCCTAATTGTTGCAGATTGCAGCTGGAGGTCCCCCTGCTTTCCTTCTCCTCTGGTGGCTTAAGGACTCCACAACGGAGCATGAGGCAAAAGGAAGGAGAATGCTTGGGCTGTCAGACTGATCTGCTTCTTCCAGCTCTGAGCTTTTTCATAACCTCATTGGGACAAGAGAGGGAACAAGCGAGGTTACTTGTTACTAAATAATGAGTAAAGTGACAGCCCAGACTGTGGAGAATGACAATGATAAGGACACGAATGCAAAAGTTGCAGTCTGGAGAATGCTCGTTCAGCAGCCATCTCACCCTGGTTATGCCTGAGATACCATGGCCTCAACTTCCCCGATAGAGGAATGCTTCTCTACTCACAAATGTTCATCAGCTGGTCAGCTGAACATCAAGTCAACACCAAGATTTCCTTGTGTCTGCCTGCAAGTCCCCACATACTGGGAAAAAGAACAGCAAAACCTGACTGCATCATTCTGCAGAATTAGAAGCTGATGCTAAAGGCAGTGTCAGCCCTTGCTGTAACAAGAAATATCTTTAATTACTTTTCCTCGGATAGGGTTACTTCACAAATGTCAACATGCATAAAAAAATATTATTAGAAGTGAAGGGCCTTTCTGATCTATTCCAATTTGAAATACATAATAACAGCAGATTTATTTTTCCACAGGTATTCATTGCATTCCTTCCCAAAAGTCACTTTAATTAACAATAACACAGAAATTAGATTCTAGTTTTTGTATGTGATATGCATAATAAAAAAAGCCTTTATTAAAGAAAGCAGTGTCTTCTTGTTGCTGCAATAGCATATTATCCGTCTTCAAAAGCCACATGGGGTAAGATATGTATTTATAACGAGGCTGTGCTCAAAGCCTTCTTCAGAATCATGTGCTAGTGTTTAGACTCACAGCTATTAGAATCACAGCTATTTACCAGTGATACTCCTTAAGATTTAAACATAGCTTCATGCACTGAAGTTGCACTCCAGGTAAACTGCATACCTTAAAAGTATCAGCAAATTGGAAACAAATGCTCATTGCTGTTCGATGACAATTTGGACAGACCTATAGGGCATCCCAAATTGCAGTGAAGTTGAATACAGGGGCAGGTGGTTGAGGCAGCATATGAAATATCAGACACAATACAATCTCTACCAGAGAGAAAGACCTTTGTGATAACCCCACATGCTTATAACCCATGAGGCTTATGAAATGGGAAGTATTTGAGAAGAAAAATAATAGTACTGCTGTTTTTATAGCACTTTGTTTGGTTACATGCATACCTGGCTTGGGTTTCACAACCACCAGATGTGTTAGGATTACAGGTTAGAAATGGTACACTTGTGCCCCCTCAGGTTCACAGTCAACATGGGAATTCTCTTCCTTTCAGCCTTATTACTTGTTGAGTGGTATTAAATGCTATTACTCACTATTGAATTTCAGTTCCTCTGATTCATATGTAGCAAGCAACCAGCACATCCCCTGCGTTGGTGAGACACCTCTGAGCCTTGATGCAAATGCCCAGGGAGGCTGGGAGTATTACCACTGGCCTGAGTGGACCTGAATCAGGCTGCTGGAAGGCAGTAGATCCACTTTACTGTCAGAGTTTATTTTAAATTTTTAATTATTTGTATATTGTTAATTATTTTACCTAAAATACTTTAATTTTTTTCTGCTTTATTTGCTGAAACATAAAACTAGAATTCAATCCCTATCTTGATGTTCAAAAATATTTTACAATAGGATCTTGCTATCCCATTATTCACTCTCACCAAGGATTTCAAATCTGAACATGCTGATAAATTGTGTTTCACAATACCTCCGTGAGGTTGGAAAGACTTCCTCTGTGAGGACAAACTGAATAGCGGGCAGGTATGCGACATTTCATAAGCATTTCTTCCAGCTCAGAGCTAATAGAAGCAGAGGGGAGGTGAAGCCCAGGCTAGCCATTTTCTGGATTGCAAAAAGCTAACTTGAATGTTTGCTCACACGTTTTGCTTGAAAGAAACGTTTAGATAACACAATTATTCTATCATTTGGGCAGAATGAATATCAAAAAAGAGTACCTCGCATTTGTAGCCATTAGGAAGGTGGAAGTAAACATCTTCTAGTGTGGACAAAATCAAGTGATGCCAAGCAGAACTTAACATAGGATGCTGTTAGGGAGTATACCAGCTCCAGACAAATTTTCTGGCAGATTGAGGTAATCATCACGTAAGTATTTTGTGTTGGTTGAACAAGGATAATCTTCACCCTTAGATCTAGGCCAGCAACAGTCTTACCTGTAAGGATAAAACAATAATCCTTGAGATACAATAAAAGAGACATATATCTGAAGACTGAAATGAGATGCCAGAAATTTTTGCGTGCTATATCAGCTGATTTTTTAGTATGAAGTATGCTTTTTATGAATGTTTTAATCCCCAAGAAGGAATAATACACATCCATCAATTAGATATTCATAACTGGAAAGATTGTTTTCTATATCCTTCTTAAGTATGTATTTATATAAATTAAGTTTCGAAGCAATTCTGTATAAGTTCAAGTGCTTGACATACGTAACCAATACACAATGTCCTAGCAATTTACACATATATGTTATTTAATTTTATGTGAATAATGACAAAAATATAAAATGAAAATACAGAATTAGTTTTCAAACAACTCAGTCCCTATGCTTCTTCATCACACAGCTACATGGATGCCAATCAGAGCAAAAAAAGAAGGCTTCCCTTCTTTCCCTTCCTTCCAGGAGCAGCTCCACATTATGCCTCACTAAATTGATGTTGGAAATAAGATTTCTGCAAGAAAAGATGATCCAGGTATCTGAAACCTCTCCAGTCACTGCCTTTCTGCAAGACAGAGCCACAAACACCTCAGAGAAGATGAAATCATTTTGAAATACATTATTCAGAAATATATGCTGCTATAGCAAGCAAGGAAGCAAGCAAGATCTTACAGCACTGTATGGTACCCACTTTTGTAGGTGCCTGAAGAACTTCTAATGGTTGGGGTATTCTGCTTACCTGTTACAATACAAGACTGGGAAAAGCTATTGAGCTCATTCTAAAGCCCTAACTATCGCACAGACTTCAGCTAGTGTACTGATGGAAGAGCCAAAGAAAATGATCAATTTAACTACCTTAAATTTAACTACCTTAAATTACTTGGAAAAGTGTACTGGGGAGTTTAAAAGACCAGGAAATTTTGCTGAGCTTTCCCAAATTCTCATCTTACATATCAGTGTGTGTTTTGCTTCGTTTTTCCCTTTCCAGGACTATACATCCCCTAAATATCTATACATCCTCTAAATATGTACCTTAAAATCTATATCAGAATTCTCAGTCTTCAAATACACAGAAATGAGCAGAGAGTCTTTGCCATTATCAGAAGTAAGACCTGATTCATCTACTTAGAGTAGATCTTCCTTGACAGGACAAACATAAGGCAAGTAGCAGAGGGCAAGGCAACACATGCACCCACTGGGACTGGAATGTTCTGATGTATAAATTGGCTCATAACTCTTGGTCTGAGTGAGTGGATGGGGAGGACTGCTTCTAGAAGGAATGATAGTTTTCTTCAACTACAAATTCCTGCTTTTTTCACATATCTGGGGACCTCACATATCACAGCAGGCTGAAAGTGCCTTTACAGCAAAATGCAACCTTAACTCTAGCTAGCCAAGATAAAATTCAGAAAATGCAAATACATTTTAAATTATTTCCTAAATGTCTTTACATTTGGATTACTTGTACAAATACAGATTATTTTATTTTTCACTTCTTCACTCAAATATTCATTGGACTCTGAAGGTGTTTTTCATACAAAATAAAGCAAATTCATGATGTTTCATGTTCCTCATGACTGTCCTTCCTTTGGGAAGTAGACTTGTTTATTAATGACACAGAAATACTCAATGTTTTTAAAAACCAGCATGACAATCAGGACTACTTTGTGCTTCATCTTTCTTGAAACTATTTTGAAGTTCAAAGACAAATACTCTTCTATTGTTACAATTAGATTGATCTACAGAGAAAATTTTACAGACATGGGAACAGCAGTGACTGACATTTTTTCCAGGCATAAAAACAAAGGGGAGACACTAGACCTCTGCCACATTTTGTTGCCCACAAAATCTCCATGTGGTGACTTCTCAGTCTGGAAATATCAGGAATCATTCTTCAGTGGCTGTTTGTGTTTTGTAAAGGCATCACCATATCCACTCTTCACTGGCTAAAACTGAGCATCCTAAATGCTGCTCAATACATATGAGCATTTATCAGTGACTAATGGATTTGACTAAACCTCAAGTCCTCTGACAAATTCTAAGAGGATGTGCTTCTGCATGCCTTTTTCCCCCACCATAATGCAAGATTTTGAGCAAGAAAACTGAAAACAATAAATAAATAAATAAAGACCCACACATGTTCTTTTTATACCTACTAAGAGGGCATTGAAATTTTCAATGAGAGAAAAAAAAAAGAAAAAGAAGAAAAAAAATGCTTTTTTTGGAATCCCGATAAAGAATTCAGCCCTTGCCCTAATTTCTTTGGTGTGTAAAAGAATGGCCAGAATTCATTTAGCAGCCCAGTAATTGCTCCTATTTTCATTTGTCTCTGATTCGAGGTTACCTTATCTTAGGTGATAAAAAATCTGCATTTTAAAATTGATTCTGCCTCCAAGAACTTCAAAGAATTTTCTCCTGTCTGTGACTGTTAGCTAAAACACTGACAAAGGTGTTCTTCTATCACTAACAACAAATAATCCAAAGACAACTCTAACATGAAATGTATTGTCTAGATTCAGCAACAGAAAATATTGCTCCATACTACACAAATGTAGCTTCTTAGTCTGTGAAGTTTAGATAGTAAGATTTAGGTAGGATTCAGGAGGAAGAAAGAATGCTGTGCTGTGTCCCATGTTTGTTAAAGAAAAAAACCATGAACCACAATTGCTTACGGATGTAGCTCTAGCTTGTGACAGCTTGCTCGAAATTTGCAAAAACGCTGAGCAATTTATAACCATATCTGGGTTAACTAATTGCCATTATAGTATTTTTATGCATTTAAAATTAGAATTTAGCTTTTCTGTATGCTGCAGATAATGTTACTTAGGATGAAAATTAAACGTTACTAAAGGCAGCTGCATAAAGAAACTGCTTGTTTTCAATACCTGTCCATGTACTGTAGTTTCCTAGAGTGCCACTCACTGCACCAAGAGATGAAAAGGTGAGGAAGCTCCCTAGGTAACTGGGACTCACCTCAACATTTGAAGGAGTGGTTGGTTGGGTTCTCAATCATCCCTGTGGGAGGAGGTTCAAGTACCCAATGATGCACAAACCCAAAATTCTCCTAACATGCACCCGAGCTGGCAGAATGGATTCTTCCCCCCCCCCCCCCCCTTCAATGCTTCAGTGGAAGAGAGTTTGTGTGAATATGGGTTCTCCATTTCATCTCAGTTCCATACTGCAGAGACACAAAAAAAGCAGCTTCAGCAGCCCTCAGCCCAGCCGCATTCCTGCAGTGGCATGCTTTGAAAGTGCCCTGGGCTAAAATAAATAAACAGAAAGATAAATAGATGGCACTTGGTGTTTAGCAGGCCAGATTTTCGTTCCTCTCTTTTCAAGAAATGAATCACCAGTGAAACAGAGATGACTCACTAAGGGAATCCAAAGCATGCTTTCTTTTTTACATGCAAGACCGTGCTCTAAATGGAGAGAAACAAGGGCTACATTTTAATATTAATTTCCTCAACACTGAGTCAAAAATGCCAGTAAGTGCAAAGGGATTTTTAAGGAAAGGGAAGCTGCCCTCATATCTCTCTAACACAGCAAGAATGTATAAATAGTTGCACATGGCAGATAATTAGGTTGTGTTAACACAGCATTGTACTTGTGAGCATCTGGGTAGCAGACAGGAGAGAACAGCTGAGTGGCTGCTAGCAAGTCCTGGGCTGCTGCCTACAGAGCAAGTGCTGTGTTACCCAAAAGCTCTGGGCAGTGTTATTCAAACCCACCACACACAAAGTGTGCCATGAGCTAGATCTTATGAAACATCAAGACTATTTGAAAAGAGGGAACTTATGTTACTCTTAATTGAGGTTGAGCTTGGGTGCTCTTCAGTCTCCACTGGTAGATCTTGCTGCTGAAGACCTCACCTCAGCTCAGACCCTAGTGTCAGGGAGACAGAGGTCATAGGTTTTTGGTATTGCTTTTTTAATTTGTTAAGCCACATAACTCCTATTTTTAACTCTTCACGTAATTTCTCTCCTTTCTTTCATTTGCTTCCCATTTCTTACAAGAAGTGGTTTAACAGGAACCTAAAATTATCATATCCTAAACTATTTGTTTTTTTGTTTGTTTTTATGAGTTATTTGTCCAGCAGGAATTCCTCCATAGAGATGTGAGGAAGGTTGGTATGATTCTCAATCACAGTTCATCTTCAAGAAAAAAATCATTGAGCTTACTGAAGTCTTATTTAATTTCAGAAATATTAAAGGATTAGCATGGGGCTCTGTTTGCACCAAGCCTGAAATGGCATAATAATAAGTATTGGACCAAGAGTTCTATCTGCTAAAAATGCCAACAAATATGAGCAAAAAACAAACAAGGAAAGGAAAAAAAAACCAACCAAGAAACAAAGAGACAAAATATAAATAGTACCCATTTGTGCACTTTTTGTACAACTCCATTAGAGACTTACCTGCAGCCCAGTTTGGCACACCTGTAGCATTCTCACCCCTTCACTGGAATAGTTTCCATTGCAGAGAACAGCTTGCCTTCCTGGGCTTGTTTTGCTTAATGCATGTTCACATCATCACATTCAGGAAGTATGGGATATTAATTATTTTATTTTATTTTGCCTTGCTGCAGGTCTGTCATTAATTCAGGTGAAAACAAACGGTTTCCTCAAATTCCTTCTTAGAAAAAATAAAAATCAAATTGGATGCAACTTATCCAAAGGGACCATAAATAATTATTTCTTTAAACATTTTACACAGCTGCCTTCATTCTTCAAAATGAATTTATTCCCAGCTTCCTGAGCTTTATATCAGTCTGTTTCATCTTAAGAAAAAATAATGGCATGGGTCTCAAGATGCTTCTCTGTTACACCGTAAATATTACAGAAAAAATGAATATTTCAAAGTTAAATGTTACTCTGTGCTTTTCATGTCATTCTGTGTACATTATTTTAAATGGAAAATGAGTCTTCAGTGTTCTATCACTGAAAAGAAACTGAAAAAATATTCTTGCAGAGAAGAATTTTGCACTTCACTAATACATCAACAGTGTTGAAAACATATGTCTCAAAAGGAGTGAATAGCATGCGCAAAGCCATGTAACTCTCCTCAAATGATACAACATGATTTTATTTGGCTGAAGAAGAGTAGATGTAAATTGATCCTGATGCTATTTCCATGTGTTATTTAAATTATCTCTGCTTGCTTGCATTTTTCACGAATATATGTTTTGCACTTGAACTTTCATATAAATGCACAACACTTCTGTCTCTATTTTAAATGTTAACCTTCATTGCACATAGTTAATATGTCCTCCTCAAGTTGTTTATATCACTGCATTCCAGTCATCAGCAAACCAAGATGTAGTGTTAAAATCTCAATAGCCACAGTAAAATCAATGTTCTTAACTCTTACAAGGCTCATTATTCTTTCCAAGGCTGTTATCTATCCAGAGACTGATTTCAAGGCGAATCCTCTGGATGTTACACACAGACATTATTCCATACAAATACCTGTACCATATTTGAATACATTATGCCTGAGTGAGAGCATCTCTACCTTGCAGTTATTTGGGAGGTTCAAAGAAATGTGAAAAAGCTTTCAAGTAGCTCAGGCTCTGGTAAAAAATGCATCCTTTGGCAACATGAGCTACAAAAATTGGTCAATGAAGTTAGCAGTTTTGAGATGGTTGAGTGAAAGTATGGCAGGAGAAACAGCAGTTAGCCCAAGTTTCAGTGCTATTAATTCATGTTTGTCTACAGATTATACTGTACTAGCTGTACTGATGCGAGTCTCCCTAAAAACTGCTTGATGTTCATATGGTTTTAATGAAAAATACTGCAAATCCAAAGCTTGGCCCTAGCTTCACTATCTCTTTCCTATATTTGTGATCTGGTGGCCTATGTAGAGGAAAATCAGTACATGGTCTATTGAAAAAAAAAAAAAATGGGATTTTCTACATAGGTTGGTTTTGGAATTATCCTGAAGTATTATAAGATCATGGAAGGATTATTAGCATAATATATTTATACAAGGACAATGTATATTTAATCAGTACTTAATGGTGATAATAATAATAGGTTTCCCTGTGGAGAATGACAATATGATTTCCAACTTCCTGAATTAATAAACTTGCAGAATATTGCAGGCCATTATTTCACTTCTCTTGCATGCAGCAAGAAGAAATCTTTTTCTGTACAAGTAAGAAAATCTCTAAAACAAATCAAAGATGTGGGCAGACAGTAGAGAGAACTAATTAACTCAAGGCGAGTAACCCAGGAAAATTAATGTTGAGTTGGAGGTAGCTCAAAGACTTGAAGGGTAACAGTCTAAAATGCAGTGTTTATGGCCTTGAGTAGTTAAGACCTTGTGAATGACTACATTCTTTTTAGAAGGTATGAAACATCAAAGGCAAGGGGTGTGAGAACAAATTCGTATGTACAAAGTGATAGGAAAGAGAAAGGAAGATCTTTCCTTGTATTCACAGAAGGGCAAGATCTTTTGACGTCAACTTAGATGCCAGCCTTTGCCAACAATAAGAACTTCTATTGCACAAGTACTTAAATACCATGTGTCCACTTTTGGGGCGCAGCTGTCATGGCAGACTATCATATTGGTATATCAGTGTATTGATTTAAACTCACATATAAACCCTGTAGCCTCAGTCTGTCAGGTGGTTATGGTTAAGAAATGTCCATAATGTTTAAATGTCTTAGGTAAGCATTTCTACTGTGCTAAACATTTACCTTGTCTACTCTACAGCTTTTACATGTACAATGGCTTTTTATTTTCAGAATTTGTTAGCTGGTTGAGATGAACTCTATGTTCTTCCATAAGACATAGGGAACAGAGTACAGCTCAGTCCTTTATTAAATAAGCTCAGGATTTTTCCTTTAGTGTTCAGTATGGATTCAGTGACATTGCAGTTTATATCTTCTAAGTATATATACGTATGTGTTCTGAGTGTTACAGAAAAGATAAACCAAGTGCTGACATAAATCAAATGTAATTGAGGTTCTCAAGTTTTGTGGGTCAAGATCAAGATTTTCTCCCAAGCAGAGAATTTTTAAGGCAATATTTTAATAGTATAACATCTTATTACAGTTTTACGGTATAGTATGAATTTCAGTTCCTACATCACTACAATCTGTTTAAACACTACTCCCTAAGATTTTTCTTTCTCCAACACAGAGAGTGAAGCATGCTTTTTCTGTACGTATATATAGACACTAAAAAACCAGAATTGATTAAGCCTGATTTTGATTAAGCAGATATGCATTGTTCACCTCCATCTGGAAAAGGATCAAAAAGTAAAAAGTGAAAGAAAAAAGTTAATAAAGTGATTGAAGTATTAACGTTAATGGAATCCATACACTTCTTACCGTACTCAGACCTCTCAAGAGTAAATGGAAAATATATTCCAGCCACTGGCAAGCAAAGAATAGATACTGCATCTGAGAGAAATGAGAAAGGTTAATAGAAGACCATAATATGATAAGAAAATTCTCTCAGAAATTCAATTAGGAACTTTGATATCTAAAGCTAAAAGTAGAAAACAGAGGTTCAGAGATACCTGAACATAGAGTTGTATGTCATTCAAATAAGAATATGTAGAACACAAATGTTTTCTAGTACAGAGAAACAAGTTGTACATATATGGAAGAACAGAAGTATTTAATTCATTTAAAAAGTTTGTCTACTAGCTTGGTAGGATACTGTTATTTTACTGCATTTTAGCTACATTTAATATTTACTTATTTTCTACATCGTGATATTCTGACAAAGCTATTATTAATGTTGAGGAATAACACCCTCTCTTCCTTTCTTAAAAGGAGATATTAAATCTAGAGCCTTTTCAATTCTGGTTAATTAAAGCACCTAGTGATAAGAGGAAATGCAGAAAACAGAACAGTTTGCAAAGAGTATCGGGAAAAGACAAAGGGAATGTCTCCTCAGCCCCTGAAATAGTTGTTCATACGCTCACCAGAAGAGGGACTGCAGGATGCTGAGTGAGCCCTGCTCTGCCTGGCGGGAGAAGCCTTAGCTTTGCCTTAGTTCAGGCACCTCCAGGGCAGTGCTGCTGCCAGGTTAACAGTTTTCATTCATTACTAAACCACAGCAGCGAAGCCATATACCTGGGGGTTCAGGAAAGTGCGCAAGATATTAAAAAAAATAAAAATTAAAATTAAAAAGAAATCAAACATTCCCAAAATACCACATTGTAACCTAATGGTTGAAGGGATTCATTTAGATTAAAAATAGCAAAGGCACTTCTCCAAGGCTTGAATGAATTAATTATACTGCAAACACCATGTGGCTGAATCTCAGCAGTTATTTCTTAGTTGGGCCTACAATGGCCAGCAATGAGCCTTTTTCTCCCTTCCTTACCCTCCAGAAAGCCTTGTATTCTCTCTGAAATCTTCATTTTGTTTAACAAATGGAGGCTGAGCCACTAGATCTTCCGATACCCATGAAAACACAACCATCATCTTTCCAAACAGTGTACTTTTCTGTTTCCAATATAGGGACAAATTTTACAACTAATGCTTTGAAATACATCCTTTTATCATCCCTCTTTCCTTCCTTTTATATACCAAACTAGTGCAGTTTAGTTTCAGCCGTTTTTAATGCAGACCTCTATACATCTCCCAGTACAGATACAAGGTGAATTTAAACCTACTAAAAAAAAAAAAAAAACCTTTTAATGATTCAATTTCTTAGATTCTTAGGAGAGTGATCCATAGACTTTACAATCTGAAGACCACCATAGGATCCAAGCTTTATCTTGATTGTAACCCACCAGTGAATGCGTCCTGTAACTCTAACTGCATTGCTTAATTTCACAGGTATGCCTAGAGGCAGAAGGATGTAATTCCCACTTAAAAAGCATAAAATTGGTGAAAACTGGGTTACATGCATTGAACAGAACTGTGTATTTCATCATCAGAGCTTTGTCAATGATGATTCATTTTAGAGGGTTATGCCTATACAGAAATTCTTCCTTCAGTCGTCTACAGTCTCATTTTTCATTTATATATCAGGAAAGGGAATACTTATGGACAAACTCAAGAGATCAGATTCCCCTCTCTGTGTGCACTGTTGTCACCTTGATACTTGAATCCTACCCACAGTGCAGATATTTATCTGTCAAATATATTCTGATCCACCTCTTTCATGATATCACTTCAGTTGCCATGCTTTTATCATCTGATGCCAGAGAATGTTGTCAGTCACCATATAACAAGAGGGCAAACCTCATACCAGCTATAGAATGCCATCCTGTTATACAGAAGTAGAAGGAATGTCCACACGGGAGTGAAGAGCATGAGAAAGTTCCTTACTACTGCCATGAAGACAAATTTGGAAGTCAGCTTGGAGAAAATTGAACAACTTATCTCCAAAATATGTAATCTGGAGAAAAAAAGAAAGAAAAAAAATTCTCCTTAAATCTCACTCGCATTCCTGAAGAAATTGCTTAGAAAAAAAAAAAATGCTTAACTGAACTTAACCTCCAAACTTCTGCTTACAGATGACGGACTTCACTCCCCATTGCTGCAAACCCTTTTGATGGATGCATTACTTCGAATTAACATACGCTATAAAATAAGGCATTTATGTCTGGATCTCTCATGCTACAGGGAGAGATTATTCTCCCCCTATCACAAGAAAAGTGTAGTACCCAAGTCACACAAAACATTTTTGGAAAAATAGCGCAAAATCCAGTATCTTATGCAACACAACACAAGAGACTATTGTATGAAAATGCAAATTATGTTATGCAGAGGTGATTGCAAAGTAAGCACTAGTTTTTTAAACTAGTTCACTATAGTACTTAAAAGAGCTGTTAACCCAACTTCTTATTTCAAAGTAGGACTTTCATAAACATTCATTTTAGAACATAAAGCAAATGTCTCCCGAGCCAACTCAAGAAGATTTAATCCCCTGTTAATTTAATACATTAAGTTAAGCTGCTGTGCCTATGATCCTATGTAAAGTTTTAATATGCCTAATGATGTTGAATGGGTGTGTTAAATAACCAGTCTTTAAAATCATAATAGGAAGAGATGAAGTAAGCTATTGCTGCGCTCCTATTGCTCTGACCTTGCTTATATGACTTCCTCATCAATCTTCAATTTTTTTTAATGGTGCATTTCCAATACAGAGTTTTTAAGGAAGGAGAAAAAGAAATAAGAATTTCATAATTCATAAGTTTGACATTTGATTTTCCAACCAGATAAAGTCTTAAACAAACTTAGAATTAAGTCTTAAACTGCACCAAGACAAGGATATCACGTTCTATTTCAGATGAGGTATGTTAATAAATTGTGTTTGTTTCATGACGTTCTCAAAAATTAAAGGTCATTCATTTAAGTAGAGTGAGAAGTCCTTAAGCCATTGTGGCCCAGCTGGAAACTTTTATCTCTTTGATTTCAAGAGAGATGACAGTTATTCCAACTAATGGGCATATTTGCCAGTGAGCTTTTATGTTATGGACTGCACATTTCAGCCCTGGTGTATAACTTCCATCCCATAGGTTCCACTGAATAAGTAAATCACTTTTTGGTGAAAAGATCACATAGGTTAGAGAAATTTGAGTTACAGGTAAAATAGTTTTAACACTGTACCATGATGTTAAGGTATAGTCTGGGTTATTTTGCCCAATATTCTAGAGATTTAAAAGCAAATTTCCAATAAATTAATTTTAATATCTTTGAGTGACATGACATTATAATTACACTTGAGTCACCACATATTGGGGTGCTGGAACAAAGGAAGGGAGAAGAGGAAATTCATTTGAATTAACAGGAGATTGTCTTTTTTTCTGTTGTATGAAATTCCTCATTAGCTTATTCACTGTTCTTGCCCTACTCAGAAGCCACTACCTTTTCTCTAAAATATGATGTTATCTTCAACACCAGAAAGCAGACAGGAACATAGAAATTGTTGGCATTAACTACTATTTCTTGCCCTGAGAGAAACTGCTTTATCTCAGAAAGAAAGAAACCTCTGATAAAACTTTTGATTTGAGTGGATCTCAGTGCTTAGAGATCCTTCAAGGGACTTGAGGTTTTCAAAACCATTAAAAAAAATACACTCATTACATTGTTTATTCTAAAATATTTTAGATTTTAGACAACTCTAACATAGGAAATGCTATGCAAGAATATAGGCCTATGGCTTTATTATTTTCTTGCCTGTAAGTTTTGCCAGAGTACTCTGAAGGACAGCAAAGTTTTTCTTTTTCTCTCATAAGAATTTTGATGGGTTATTGGTCTATTTTAGTTTGATTTGAGTATTGGTTTGCTTTTTTTACTACTAGAATTTGAAAAATAAAATTACTTCAAAATTCTGAAATTTTAATTCCAGATCTTAAAGGAAGTAGAAAAGCCATCAAACATTACAAGCCTTAGTTGTACTTACTATTAAAGCTTGCACCAACCTGTAACATACCCTCATTATTTAATGCTCAGCTCTAGTGACTATTCTGTTCTTCTTCTCATCAGGCATAAGTGTTTGGCTCATAAAGAAAAAGGATAAGCAAATGACTCTTGAAAAGATACTGTCTTTCTTGCATCCATCAATCAGCAACAATTACTATCCTTTCTAGATGAACAACCTTTTAACATGGAAAATTAATTAACATTTCTGACCTCTAGATTCATCTCAAGTTTCTTGTTTCCCTTTCACTATTTCACAGAAATTAGTATGGCTACCATTATAATCTTCCTGATGACATGCGGTTGAACATCACTTCACTGTGCACGTAGGGAAATATTGCTCCCTATAAATAATATCTATGGTAAGACCAAGGGAGTGTAGTATAATTTCTCCAGTTAACCACTGAAAAGAACCATTTCTAAGAGAGGAGGTAAAGAGCACATAAGAAAATTGCTGGTCTCTCAAGTTCATGATATCAAAATAGCACTTATGAGACTGATTTGTGATAATCTGGTGATTCACTGCAAAGAACTGAAGGAACAATCTCCCCCCTGCTAACAATGATAAGCAAGAATTAAATTTTGTATTACTGCTGATGTACCTGCTGAAATTACTACTCAAGTACTTTCTGCTATTGCTGTTTTTCCTTTTGCTGTAATTAAAGTAACATCAAAGGAACACTGCCTTCTGCCATGTATCAATTAAACCAAAGTCAGCTTTTTCATGCAGTGCTATCCAAGCAGTTTACAAAAGAAACAAAAAACAATAGACAAACTTTAATAATGTTTCAAATTTTTTAGCACTTCCACTGTTTAGAGATGCCTTTATCTTAAAGATCTGTGTCTCCAAAGACCAGTGAGGACTCTGACGTTTTAATTTTCTTGGGGTCATGTCCTCCTTACTGATCTAAGTGTGAGAGGATTGCTGGTTAAGCACAGAAGTACCTAATATGAAAGGATGCATACTGTGACTCCCAAGGCTTCAGCTCAGGCTTGGTAAAACTTCAGTTTTTTTCAGTAGCTGATTTGACTGAAAAAAAGAAAATCTTTGAAAGAAATTCCATGATCTGATCCCAAACTTCATCCAGATTCACTGGTTTGATTGTAAATGTCATTTGAATGCCAGGAGTATTAACTAATTGCTGAGCAACAAACTCTTTCTCTGCATACATAAATTGGGCCTGGCTGTGCTTGGATCCTCACCAAGAACCCATCCTCCTCATAGATGGAGAATTGAGATCTCATGACCTCAGGGCAGGACAAGACTTATTCACATCAGTGCCCAGATTTGGAGAAGGGAGTCTTTATGCCAGCCCCACACGCTGAGCTGTGTGGCTGGCTCACCAGAGAGAACATGAGAGGTGATTAAATTGACGCCTTGGGATATGTCAAGTATTTTTTTCCAGATTTTCTCTAAATCACACAAGCTATGTTTATATTGCTAAATAAATGCTGTATTGGCATGTGCCAGCACAACTGACACTTTAACATAGCATTAGTAATGGGATGGAGTGGTCCAAATTAGAGCAGTTAGCAAGCTAGCTGTTAGGTAATATGGCTAGTTGATGTACCAGTATTTGAGTTTTGTACTGTGCCCTCTTTTTTAGAGATATAGAGGCATGCTAGGGCTTCCCTGGTACCATCACCTGCACAGCACCATTCTTAAAGACACAGCCTTCAAATGCCTGCCTATCTTCAACAATCGCCTGCTGGCTTTGGCACAAAACTATCTCTTTGTCCCCACACTTGTCTTAGGACATGATATTACTGGTTCAGCCACACCACCAGGAAATATTCTAGCCACTGGGGAGAATAGGAAGAAAATAACAAAATGGAAAAAACACAGGATGATTGTAAAGTCAGAGAAGCTATAACCATCTAATGTCCAGTTCTACCAATACTGCTGTTTGCTTAAAAGTTGTTAGTAGTTTTGTATCAATATATATGCATACATGTGTATAAAATAATTAAGATGTAATTTCATAGCTCAGCTAAGAAAATCTAGCTCTAACGTGCAGCCAAGTACTCCCACCACTGTCCTCATGCTAGCACTACTGTTTATCTGACATGCAGTGAATGAGTGCTGAGTACTAAACAACCACTTTAATTTCTGTTGGATCAGCTCTGTGAACAAATTATAAGGAGACTATGATTAACAAATAAACTCAGGCACATGAATCAGTTCAAAAGTGGAGTCATTTCTACTTTCTAGCATCTGATGTATAACCAAACTCACCCTGAACATCATATCAAAGTGAGATCGCAGCATATATCTTCTCCCTGCTTCCAGTGAAGAATCCATAAGTTCATAAACAGCCAAAAACCCACAGTCTGAAAGTTTTGCTTATTCTGTTGGAACATTGCTTTCTGAGAGTAAATCCCTTAGATAGGCTTAATAACTCAGCAGGTCACTGTGTTATTAATAGTTGATTCAATTTATCAAGTTAGAAGAGGACCAGTTTTAAAGTAAAATTAGATTCCAATCACCTTTCTTGGATTTATGTTATTTTTATCATTCAGCAATAATTGTTCTCTGCACAGTTTGCCAAACAGCTATAATTCCCATATATTCATAATATCAAAACAAATAGCTGCCAGGGAATGCTAATCCTCGCTATTGTCATGGTGGAAATGTTACTGTCATCCGTGTTTGGATCTTTCCCTAAAAAGAGTTTTAACTTTGTCTGGAAATTGGGTTGTTGAATCTCCCTACTCAAGCCCTCCCTCCTCTACTGCCTACCACAATTGCTACTGATGATCGTTTTCTGTCAAGTATTAGTCCATACTGCAGGCTAATCTCACCACCAGAAACTGCAAGGCACATTGTCCTACTGATCTGAGAAAGCTGTCAGCATGAGGATTGTCCTCTATCACCATGGTTTTTTAACAGAAAAAAAAAAAAAAGTTCTAAGGAACGCATTTGCTAAGAACACAAATAACACTGCACCAAGTCCCTTTCAGAAGGCAATGACAATGACAAACTTACTTCTCCATACCTTCTTCTAAGAGTAAGGATAAGTAGAACATACCCTTCAGCTACTTCTCTCAAGATGCAATATTCACATTCCTTCTGTATAACTGATCAACATACAGTAACACTCGGCAACAGTGACCTGATGATACTGTGCTGTGTTAGTTTATGAAACAGAATTAGTTTTGTGTCCCAAGAGGATCTATACCTTCTATTCTGAGACATTTTTTGTCTGAATAACTTCATTAGTCACAACCTTACATACACAAATTTTCAAATGCTTTCACAAAGGATTGAACTGAAAATTTACAAATGTCTTAATAAATAAAAAAACAGTAACAATTTTACCCTTTTTTTTTTTTTTTTCATTAAAAAATTGCTGGGAATGGTAGAAATGTGGATAAATGAATATGGGGACTCCAAAACTAGATTCTCAGAGATAGAGCAGGCACATACATATTTTCTTCAGGGAACATGAAAAGGCAATGTGAATTGAAAAAATAACAACACTAAAGCAGCTTGAGCTCTCACCACACATAAGACTTCAGGCCTGAAATGGTTAAAGCTCTGTGCTGAAAGGAAAAGGACAAAGTCTTCAGATATGCTGTGGAAAAAAAATTAAAAAGCATGAAAAGCAGCTCATACCTATGGAACCACCAAGTACTCAGGGTCACCTTGCATATTTTATGATCAGTTTCTGAAGATAAATAATAATGCTGATAACCTTCAATGCTTTCAGTTTTATTAAATTCCAGCAAGTTACTTTCCCACCGATCAATTAAACAGGCAATACTGCAATCTGACTATATATCCTTGAGTTGGTATGTCATAAATCAAGACCACAGTCAAATAAATGTTTAATTATGTGTTCACAAACTGTCGTCTAAAAAGGAACATACCTACCAAGTACATTCCAAGTACATACCAACTGCATTTTTTTTCTTTTTTGTCTGGAGAACGTGTTTCTTCTTAACCAACTGTTGGCCACAATGATCTTCCTCTTGCAAATGATAAAAAAAAAAAAAAAAAAACTTAGGATCAGGACAGTCGTAGCTAGGAAGATCCTACATTTCCACTGATTCGTTTGTTTCTGGCAGCTTGGAGAAAGGGTTCCATAGCTTTCAGGAATAGCCTTCATTCATAATCTGAATGAGTGCATTACTGGCTTTGTTTATCTTTTGTTGAATTTATTGGGATCAGAGAATGCATTTGTGAATACTGTCCAAGACTAAAGAAAGCTGTACATCAAGATACAGGCAGCATGCCCATTCTCACACACCTAGCAGGAAAAAAAGCAAACAGTGTTTCTTTTATCTATTGCCACAAGAGGAGTCACAGGAAAGAATGCCTTCCAGCATTACCGAAAGCAAAAACCCAAAGGGATTTTGTGCACCAAAGGTACCATGGCATCCGCTTAAAAAATAATAATAATAATAAAATAAAATAAAATAAATAAAAAAAAACTTTGTGAATAGTTGACTTAATTCTAGCTTACCACAAAAGAATCACATTTACACCCAAACAAGATGACCTGTGAACAGAAAAACTTCATGGACAAGACTACTTTAAAGTTTTCATAGAATAACTAGGAATGAATTTGAGAGATTAAATTCGGGTCTTGTGTTAGCCTTGTGTTCCCAGTGTAGGGCGGGGAGAAGGATAAGGGTTAGATCAAAGCAAAGCACAAGATTTCCAACTGTCATCAAGGACACCGAAATTTTTTCATCTTGTATAACTGTAATTAGTACTTTTTTTCTTTTTCATAGCTGTCTTAGCATATAATAAATGAGACACCATGCCTGTTCTCCACCAGGTCAGTGTTTGTTGGCCTTGTTAACTTGCTGGCTTCCATCTGCTTTGTGTTTTTTACTGCTGAGAGCCAGACAATGACCACCCTTGCCTCAGTATGGGACATGGAGAAAAGGGAGCGAATGTGGGCATTATGCGTAATGGTGCTATGCGGCAGATGAAGGGTGAGGAAAACTCTTGAAAATATCTGATAAGATTATAAGATATACTGAGTGAGGAGGCTCTGCTTTTGCTTTAGAATATTGAACCTTAGGCATTAGCTGTGTAGATAGATATAACAGCTTATCAGAAAAATGTGGGCTGTGATCTCCAGTGCAACAAACATCCATAGTCTGTTAGTTCCCAGACAGCTTCATGTGCTTAATATATTGTAAGATCTGGTGCATGAACAGGTTGATGGATCAGTATAGGATAGTTTAAATGTCCATACAAGATTCTCCTAAAAGAGAATCTCCAAAGGAAAAGAGTGCTTCTTAAAGCAATCCAAGATTTGAACTTCACACTTGTCCTTATCATTGTCATATCAGAGACCAGATGAGAGCATCCAAAAATGTATTACATCTCCAGGGCTATGAACTAAGACAAGTCAAAAGTAGATTTTTAATTTGAATGTATTGAGACCTTAATATTGTTTGATACATGGCAAGTATAATATGTGGGGGCTTCTTTCAGCAGAATGGGAGAGGACTGCATATTTTTTCTTAAACAAAAATATTCTTTTATTTAGAGCAAAGAAACTTTTTCCCCCCTTTTAATGTCTTTGTAATAAGGTGATCATATTCAAGCAGGCTAATAAGTACATTGGGTCAATAGGACTGCTTATGCTCCCCATATACAAAACATGTTTAGGCACGATGAAAGTTCATGATGGTACTTATTTAAATATCTACGTTAAGTAAAGAGGGAGATATCTTTCCTTATTTTAGAGGTTCCCAGACACTATTAATGCTACTACATTACATGTAAGGAAAAACAAAGCTAATAAATGCATGAAAAAGCCAAGAAAAATAAATGCACTGAGACAGCTTCTAGATCAGTGCAATAGTTGGGCTTAGAGTAATTGGAGGCAGAGAAGGAGTTAAGTGATCTAAATCCACGACGATGAGACAGAGAAGAATGGGCTGTCAGGAGATTACTGGCAAGGAAATAAATATGAATCTTAGAGGCCATATTTATTAGTCTTACACAAGTTTCATGCTCCAGACATAATCCTGGCAGAAGTGAATATTCAAATACATTCAAAGTGTACATGGTTTACAAGATATTTACCTGATCCTTGGGGTTGCATAGAGGAAGGCAAAATGGATAGGTGCAAAGATCAGTTATAGATGCAAGAAAAAGTGTAGCCACATTTTAATGCTTGAATGTTTTAATTAGGCACCTGTGATGCAGACATAGCATGCTTTCTGTTAGGTAAAAATTCTGGGTTTTGTGCCTACACATCATCAGTAACAACATTGATCCAGTAAGTATCCACACTTTAACCTGTAAGGAAAAGATTTAAGTACAAACATTCCTTTATTCCACATACTAGCACCTCAGATGAGCTCTCCAGAGAAGGGACTGCATGAACAATAATATGCATTGTACGCTGGAGATACAGTCAGTAGAAGTTCTGCTTAGACAGTTTCTCTAAAGGTGAAAGCACACTGAAGATTCTCTGCATTAAAGACCACTTCTGCCTTGCACACATCTCATGTAAATAAGATCATCTAGAAAGCATTTGCTAATCATGTCCACAAGATAAATCTAAGGTGGCACCATGGAAAAAACTTACCAGTTGGTGAAGAAATCATTTAGGTCATCACATTAGCTCTCCCTGCGTATTTGTTCTTGTAGATTAAACTGAGTGAGTAGCTTAAATTCTATTTACTTAATGGAAGGAGTTATTACATTTGTACATTGGAAATGTGGTAGAAAGAAGAGGATGAGCTGACTTGCTTCTGTCAACTCTATATTTATTAATTATGTTTAGAAAGCTTTGTATATTCACCAGAGATGCTATTAAGAAATTAGGAAATGAAAGAAATTGAGCCCTCTTCTAAAGGACTCCAGAACAGACAAATTCTATGCCTACAGTGCTATGTATACATTAAATAAGGAAGAAAACAGATGTCCAGAGAATTTGCTTTCCTATAGCCAAACCATTCAGCTTGTGTTTAAGAAGAGTGGCAAATAGTGGAAGTAATTAATAGAAACAGATGTCACTGGGGCTACTTAAGTAAGGAAAACTAATGTGAATAAGTACTTGAGGGGATTATAACATTTAATAATGGATACTTACAGGGAACTTTATGTGTTCCAGGAACTGCGTTTACAGTAATTAATCCTTAAGACACCCCAGGGAGACAACTGGGTAAGAAATAGTTTTCTGGTCAGTTTACAGAAAGCATAATAGGAGTGGAAACAGGCTATGGGTGTAACATGCCCGAACCAAAACTGCAATTGCAATCAGCAGTAGGGCCAGGACTCCTGAAGTTCTGGATTTCTGATCTGCATCCACATCACTGAAATTGGCATAGCTTAGAGTTATGTAGGAGATAAGCACAAAACAGCTCTTTTCTTCAGGAGTTCTGTAGCCCAGTGAGGTGGATCTCACAGTCTAAAATTCCATAAAACTATATCTAAAAAGATACATATATATATTTAACAGTTCTGCTCTGCTTGATTTTCAGCACTATTATTGAAATGTAGCTTGATTTAACAAAGTAAAAAGAGTAACAAACTGTTTTGTTTTCAGAAATAGTGGGAAGAAAATAATATTTCCTTATGTTTTGAGTGTGAGACAAGAGTTGACATGAGATGAAACTACCTCATTTTCCTTTTTAAAATTATTTATAAAAGTATCAGTGGTTCATTTGAGCAACAGAAGATGGAAAACAAAATGGAGGGAACATAAAAAAGAGCATAACATAATCAGAAAGAGAAGAAAAAGAAATTGCTTTATAATTTAACATTCCTGTATCACATATATTCTACATCCTTCCCTTTTCATCCCAGCAGACTCACATAAGACTCATTCATCTACCTTATCAAGGTTATTGTCTTCACACAATAAGTTTATGTGTTCCACTTTAAAAGGATTTTATTATACACCCCAATTATAGACTATTATTTTTATTGCTAGCATTGCGTAGGAGTAATAGACCAAAATGCCATTATACAGACAGCAACAAAAATCACTGCTCCTGGAAACAACGTACACGTTCTTTTTAATGGGATATGTAAAATTTTATAATGAAAACCACTCTGAACAGCAGTGATTTTTGCAGTTGAAAGTACTATACATGCCATCATTAAAAAACAAATTTTTTGTTCTAATCCTAAAACAGCAGGAAAAACAACAGGACCTTTAAAGCAAGATTAGTAAAGAATTAATACAGATATAGTTCATTTTAAATCAGTGATAACGAGTAACATTTTTTTGTAAACTTGACAGGTTGTTTTTAATTCTAATTAATTTATAGTGAATTTTTAGAGGAAGAGGAAGAAGAAAAAAAAGGGGGGGGAGGGAGGGGGTAAATGGGAAATAACCCCGTGGAAGAAGGGATGAAACATCATCCTGCTTACTATAAGTGTCCAAGCATCCTCAGAAGGGAGGAAATAGCTTCACTGCCATGCTTAAGAAAGCAAGGAAGCAAAGTCTACTGAGAGCAAAGAGAGAAACAGGGACACTCTTTTTAACAAAGAGAAAAAGGTCTTATAAATGAAAAGCTGCTAAAAAGAATAAAAAAGCGTCATGAGAAAAAATAGTCACCTCCCAGCACCCATGCCATCTGAGATGCTGGAACAGTAATAGAGGGAGCTTTAGCTTATCTTTAATAAAAGAATAAAGATGACATATAGAAGAGGAACACCTCAGAGCAAGTTGTATACATGACAGCTGAGCTGTCTGTCGTGTCCCCAGACTGTGTTATTTGGAGCAACTAAGGATAATCCTTGCAGCGACAGGACTGAGGCAGAAATTCTTTATTTTTTTCCCCCACTTGTATGGTTTCTATGCTCTTAACTTTGTAACTCAAGGAATTTATATCATTTTCAGCCTGAACTGAGCCTGGTGATGAGCACTCTCAGGTGCCCAGATGTTACAGAGGAGGTGCCCAGGGATAGTCATTAGGAAATTACCCAAGGCACATTCTTCTCTACCTTTATTCCTACAGTGATGGCCATACAAACAACTGTCTCTAGATTTCTTTCATCTCCAAGAAAAATGAAATTCCTAAATAATTTGCTTAGGGCTGATGGTAGCTGGAGAAACTCTGATTCTCCACTCATTTAAAACATAAGTAAAAATAATCCCAGCAAGAGTGGGCCTGGGGAGGGCTTTTTGTCCAACTGCACAACATTCAGGTCCAGCATTTCACATTCATTGCCGTGTGTTCCTGCAGCACTTCAGTGACGTACAATTCTTACTGTGCAGGTGACAGGTATCCTTAGTGGTATTCCTGCACAGTGGGCAATAAATCTCCACTCAGAGTATAAGGCCGGGTCATGCTGTATGACAACTTTACTTATTTTCATCACTGTAAGGCAGCCTGACAATTATACAGAAAGTGTGTTGCCATGACAACACAGGGAAACTGCCGCATCTAAAAAAAATTAAGACCACAGAATTACTTAACATTTTATTCCCCAATGCTTTGGTATTCCGAGTTTAAACCTGAACAACAACAACAACAACAAAAATTATAACGAATGTTATCTAGTTCATAAACAGTGCTTCCTACACCTTTTAAAAGTAATTGCTTCTTTTCAAAGCATTTTACATTTGCATTTTGGTGGCATTACTGAGCACAGAGCTTAATGAATAAAAGATTCCTCTACCCTCTGTCCAGATTTTTTTTTTTTTTGCAGCAAATACCACTTGATTATTAGTCAAGTCAAATTCAGTAATTATCTCAGCACAGTGAATGCATACATCCCCTCACACACCTCCTACACAAATGACTGCAAACTGCTCTAGCAGTTCCTGCATCCTCGTAAAGCTTTGAAACAGTACAAAAGGATAGCTGAGAACTTATTTTTCATAGGATGGGAAGAGCTAAGCTTCTGGAATGTGAGAAGGGATGGAAAGGTATGAGAGGGACACAACCACCCAGTTCCCACCAACTCCAGTTAGAAAACATTGCTACTAGCTAAGCTGCAACACTTTCTGGCTTTGCAGATAATTCAAAATTGAGGCTCAGCTGTTCAAAGATGACTGTCATCTGGGTCTGACCAGCTGCACTGGTTATGAGTATTCCATATCACATGATTTATGCCTTTAATCCTTTTAGTGACATACATGGTGAACTGGAAGACAATGGAGAATGAGCTGCCTTCCATGTCAGCTTGCTACTGCTGATCACATCACAGATCTGGGCTTTGTAATTTTTTAGTATAAGCCATTGCTGGCATACCTCTGCTATAAATAATGACAATATAAGAAAGTACGCATATGTTATTTGTGGAATTCTTTTTTTGTTTGTTTGTTTGTTTTAATTTTTACTTGCACTATATCCCGGACTATTTATTAACAGAAGCATAAGGTAAAAATATTTAGTATCTCACAAACATGGTCAAAACATGTAAAGGTAAAGGCTGTTTAGTGGCCTAAGAACATGCATTAAATCCCTCTTTAAATAGAAATATTTACAAGCAAAGATAAAACAGGCACAGTTTAGTGACATCTTTCTCATGAACAGAGTAGGCAGTCAGTAGGCAGTAGCTCAGTTTGAGCCCTTTTCAACAAAAATGGAACCACATGACACAGTCACAAAACGTTGAAGTACATTAATGCAAAAGAAATCCTCTAACATAAATACTCTTGGGCTCAAAATTGTTTCTTACTGTTCAACATTTAGTGTTATTATTAACAAGCTTCTTTAAAGTCTGCTTTTGTAAAATAACCCATCCATCCATCTACATAGTAAAAAAAAAAAAAAAAAAAAAAAATCCACTGACTTCTGAAGATCAGAGTTTGAAAAACAAGTCTTGCTGTTCAGTTTGTCTGATCCACATTCCACACTAATTAGCCTATATCTTTCAATTAAAAGGAAATCTTGATTCCATAACAAGAAGCATAATTGTGTTACCTCTATTCAATTTCTGGAGTAGGTGATAAAACTTCATCTCAAATTTATATCTTAGTCAACACCACAAACCTGTATGTTTAACAGATAGAAACAGGAACTATAAAAATGTACGAAGTGTACAAATGCACAGTGAACTTTCAGAAGAGAAGATAACCACCATAGCCTGTTCAGAATTATCTGGTGCCTCAGCAGGTACAATAAATATGCAATATAAGAATTCTAAATAAAGTTTGAGACCAATACAAGAAACACATCAGTAAACATTCAGAAATAAGATCATCAAGAGAATGCTGATTCTTTATCACAAACAATAACATTGTTGAACAAGAAGGAGCATACCAAGCACAGCAAAAAGCAGAAGTGGAAGCGGAAAGAGAGGTAACAGAAGGAGAGGCTTGATGTTGTCAGGTACTCTACTAACATGTCATCTGAAACAAGCTGAGACCTGTGTAAACAAGTGTCAGACTGGAGGTGGAAAAGATATCTAGCTATCAGGAAGCCAACTGCCTGTAATAAGATTACTACAAAGAAAAGATGACCACTTGATACCACTGGGGAAAAAAAAAATAACATCCAGTTGGTCATGCCAATTAAGCTACCAGAATTATTGAGTGGAAAAAGCAGCAAGAGAAGAATTCTGAAGGAAAGATCCAGGAAGAAATATTTCTGTTCATAGGTCAGGATCCCATTCACACACTGACATCATTTCCCATTATACCCAGCTGCAGATAAAACTGCATCTCTCTAGTGTGAGAAGCCAAGTTCAGTTCCCTGCATTGCCACACGCTTCTGGAGTAACCTTTTTTGTAAGACACTTCTTTTTGCAAATCCACTCCTTCCAGGAAGATGATTGTTTAGAGAACCATGAAGTGGATTCCCATTGATCTCCGCTAGTGATGAACAAGCCTGTGCAATACATGTGTGTTCATGCACTCACAATGAAAGCATTCCTATCTATGAAATGCAGATTATGATCACTATCCTATAAAGCTAGGAACAGAATAATATAATGGCAGAGAGCTAGTAAAATATTAGGTGAAATATATCCTCCTTATTTCCAATGTGCAAGCTCTCTGGTTTAAACTCTCACGGATACAGGCTGAAAAGAATGTACAGCAATCCCAACAGAAAACATATGGCTGAATTCAAATTTGGTGTAAACAAAAATACTCCAAGTATCACGAAATTTCACAAAATTTTCCTCCTTTGTATTTCACACTTTTTCAATAGCTGCAAGCTATCAAAGCCAATGACAGCCTAAGTAATTTCTTAAGCCAAGCTATGCATTTTTAATGCCATTTTATCTTTTTTCCGTATGTCATTCCTTCTATTTCTGTTGCTTTTCTTCACCTGCAAACTGATTACATATCTTGTAGTTCACTCTCCAGTAAAACCCGATTCATCTGTTACCATGTAAGGACAGAATCCATGATGAAAATGTAGACAAGATAGTTCAGAGGAAGAGAAATTCAGTTTCCCCTACAGACATTTTTCCAAAACATTCCACATCTAGGAAAAAGCTCTCTAAATCCTGTGGAATTAGCATAATAAATAACACATTGCCTAAGGCCAAAATTGTACAAGGAGAAATACACTGTTGGACATGTTTTCTTCTGTGCAATTTTCCCTTGTGCACTTATTCTCTTTTAGAAATACTCTTGAGAGGGATAAGTTATACTTCATCACGTGTAAAGCAAGTACAGAATTATTTCACCCTTTTTAAGAGTGATTTTCCTCATGGGATTTTTATTATTATTATTATTATTATTGCATCCACATCTACTTTTCTGACTCTAAACCAAAATTTTCTCTATTGGCTGCATTATGTTCTTGAAATTCATGGATATGCTTATCTTTTCCATTGACAAATCATGAGATATTCTATCTCATTTGACATATTGTTATTTTAATACGTGTGATAGTCTTGTCAGACTCCCTTTTTTTTTTTTTTTTTTTTTAAGTTGATACTACTTTTGTTGAATACATGTGAATTACTTTGATCAGCTGAATCTATGGGAAAAGATAAACCTCTGAAGTGCAATCCTAAGGCATTTCATTTGCAGCAGTCTTGACAACCACTGATTTCCTATTTCACATGCAATATAAAAGAATAATAAGAAAATGCCTGGTGAAAAATAATTTCTCTAAGAATCATAATACTTCTCACTTGAAGCCTCTTTTATCCTTAGAGCGGCATTTTTCCCTACTATTCAATTCTACTTATAGAAGAAGTAGTTCAATACAAGAAATTCCTATGACCTTTTCCCCCACCCTTCCTTTTCATCACCAGCTTGCAAAACGGTTGAGCTAAATGTGTTTTCTTTCATTTTTGGCCAAGTGGCAGGGCCTGCCGCATCTTATCTGGGCTGCAGAGCTACTTCCTCTGACATACTCTGACGGTCCTATACCACAGAGAGGCCATGGGTTTGGGGCATACCATTCCACAACAGGGTGCAAGAAATACAGGTGTGGAGGAAGGAGAGAAAGGAGAGTTCAATGGGAGGCTCTTCATAAATAGCTCACAGTACATATATTTGTTTACTTGTTTCACCCCAAACTGCACAACAGGAATTTATCTTGCTGGTGTTTGTCCTGGGCTCTGCTGCTTCAAGTCTATTCCTCACATACTCCCTACTTTCCTTCCACCCTCAAAATTATTTCTGTATGACCCTTTCCTCCCTCCAACTTTATTGTATGTGCACATACAATAACAATATTTTGCAGGGAATCTCAATCTTTTTTCAATTTTATATTCATAATTAACTCACTTATTTTCATTTATTAATGAAATAATTTCTTGCTAAGTTTAAAGTTACTAGAAAAGGAAAACAACTCATCAGTGTGTGATGGCTTCCCACACAGTAGGAAATAAGACAGCAGGTCACCAAAACTCCCTAGAAGCATCCACAAATAACAGCAATGAACAGCAGCAGCATTTAGGATTTAGAAAAGTTTGGAGTTAGCATTCATTTGGGATTTTCTCTTTGCATTTTTCTAAATTTTCTAAGTCTCCCTCCCTCAAGAGAAGTTGGGAGGAAGAATAGAAAACATCGAAAATTATGTTATAATCATCCACAGAGGAAATCTTTGCACAGCTTCTGATAATGCACCTCTCACTTTTGCATCTAGCATAATCTTCCAAGGACCAGGAAAGCAGTTGCTTGCATTTGACTACCAAATACCTTTCATGATCATTACTATCCTGAAATCGGAAGCTCTGTGTTTCAAGGGTCTGATTTGGGAATTACAAAAAGTCAGAGCATACAGCCTGATGCAGTGCAAGTTTTCCCACATTGGAACAGCACAATTGTGCAGGTTTGGATCACCTTTCCTCCTGCCAGAGATCATCATCTCAAGACCCTTGCTTAGAGGCAGAAGGTTCTTTGTGTGCCTGCAGTTTTCACTGTGCACAAGCGCAAGAACCTTATCTTCACACTCCTGCATCATTTCACATATCCAAATTCTCCACTATTCAATCTCACCATTATGTTGAGGGGCACATTGCTTCCTGCTATCAATACATAGCAAGGTAAGGGGAAACATGGGAAAGTGAAAATAATCTATTCTACTTGTAGAGATGTTTCTGAATATGGCATGTCTCTAGGCACAGCAGTCAGATTACACATGCCTCATGTGTCTGTCTTCTTCAGTGACTGAATTTTACAAATTGATTTCAGGTAATGCTCACTCTCCTTTCTTAACATTATGTTCTCATTTCTACATTCTCTTAGAAAATAGGTCCCTACCTTACTCAAATCTGTGGCATCCACATTTCTCAAACTAAAAATAAGGTCAATCAAGGTCATCATTCCTAATGGAGACTATTCTAAAATTATGTAGCCCAGATGTTTTTTTCCTTTTTTTTTTTTTTTTTTTTTTTTTTGAAATCAAATGTAGGACAAGAGTAAAGAGTACTTGAATTAACACATTAATACAGAGAGACTAGGTAACGTTGGAATCAGAGTTAGAATCCAGTGCATAACAGCATACTGCTGCAGCTATATTCAGTGTGGAGTACAACTCAAGCCATCTAAATATGTTCTTATTTCTTCATTGGGTTGATTGGGTTGTTCCTGAAGATATACCTTGCATTTCCATACATAACACAAGCCATAAGGGAGGGATCACAGCCAGTATTGATAAGAAAACAAGACTTTGGATACTGAAATCCAAAATGACAATTTTATTAAGATCTGAGGCAGCTCATACTTACAGTTGCCAGTAATCTTTAATTTTACATGCCTGGAGCAGATAAATCATTAATTGTGTTAACGTATTTGAAAGAAACATAGTTACTCTATCAGTGTTGAGCTCGATATATGTAAGAAACAAGTTGCTTTGTTACATGTACCCATTCCTGTAGAAAATCAAGGACATAAGTTGTGATACTTTGTTCCCCAGACTTCTGGTAGTATCTGAAGAATTTACACACCAAATCCCTGCACTTTTGTTGATTTTCATAACAGCAGATATATTGCAGAAAATTTTAATGAAGCAAGAATCCTGAAACAAACCTACATTAAGATTATGAACTGTATATATGGCCATTTCAAATGCAAACATGCACGTAATCAAACTGCAACAATGACACCCATTAGTAAAAGCATTATTCAAGACTGCCATTTCTAAAAATCCCAGTTTCAAAACAATGTCACTTGCCACCTGTATTACAGTCTTTTAATAAGCTTAACTGATTCAGAGTCAGTGGTTTCTTCCAAATTTCTCTGTGCATCAAATGTGCAACTAAAACCTCCCTGCATCTCAGGATACGTTAAGTACTACCGGATCTTTATCATCAAGTATTAGTTGTGCAATGCCAAGTCTTCTAACAAACAACAATATGAAGCATATTTTTCTGTCATGGGGTTAAAAGATTACCTTGAGAATATTAATTCCAACTCCAGCAGAGCATTTTAACATGTGTAGTAATTCAAGTAACTGGCAGAAGAAATACATTTGACAGAAGAGTCAGTCCTGTTGTCAGTATTAAACTCTCTCCAGTTCCCACAATCTTTTCTTTAGACAGAGATCAAAATATTTTCTGTCAAAAGCTGAGAAGCATTTCTTTCTTTTAAAGTTCTCGCTCAAATATCAAAATCTATTCTCTAGAATCCATTCTCAATAAATTAAAATTAATATGGTTTAATTAAAATTATTTTCATAGATTGCACTTGAAATATCTCACAAACAGGCCGCCTTCTCAAATTTCAAATCTCAAATGAAAGTAAACAACTGAAACTACCCTTTCTCCTATTCTTGTTCATGTGATGCTCACAGACTACCTTCCTTGTAGTCTTTTGTTGAAGGTCCCTAAAATTTACCAAAGCCATTGTAAATAATTCAGTGCCTTCTTCATTTTAGGGCAAGTCATATAGAGGGCATGGAAATAGCCACTGGCCTGAAGCTATGTAGACCTAGCAGCAAAACCATCAGATGTGAAAACAGTTTACTACTTACTGCCTCAGAGAGCAACCAAGAAGGGACAGCATTTGTGTACCACACATTTCTAGGATAATGGTAGCATTTTCCTGCCAATTACAATTTGTCATCAGAGCAAAGTCCAATTACTTGTTCACCAAACAAATTTTATTGTTCCTAGATGGAAAGATTCAAAGGTTAACCCAACAGTAGAGCTTTATCAGCTCTCTGAAGTAACGTTTTTATTTTTCTCCTATACAGCAGTTTAGGAAATTCAACAGGGATTTCTGAAAGATGTTATGAGTTTATCTGAAAATATGAAATGTGTAAATATAAAGTCTTGGCAGTTCATATAATAACTAGTTCAAGTCAGCATTCTGTGTTTTCCTTGTGGAAGTCAATTCCTCACATGTATCTAATCAAGACATTATAGATGAAGAAACACAGAATTCATTTCCCACCCTGTTCTCATGGCAAAGTGGTACACAGAGGCTGGAACTGCATGATTGATGTTTGAACCTTCTCACTTCTAGGAGCTTCGTGAATACTGCATAACTAGAATAAAACTTCACGTCATATTTTGAAAATGTCACTGATAGTCTTTTTATGGCTTCAGAGTTCTATAGCCATTTACAGAGATCACTATTTCCATTTATTCTGCCAATTCTTTCAATAGTTTGACATAGTCAACTAATTAGGTTTCTGAAAGAATTAAAGCACAAATTGCCTTAGCTTAAGAGAAATATTCAACTTCTATTACACTTAGTTTCAAACTTTTCTTTCGGTTGCTTTTATATCATATAACTCACTATATCCCCCAAGACTCAAGTATATACAATTAGCTAAGACTCTTAAACATCTGTTTGTAAAAGAGGCTTCCATATTTCTACAGAATTTATCAAGCTCTGTAAGACAAGTAGTACATATGTCCTCAGACAAAAAAAAAAAAAAAAAAAAAACCTGCATACAATTTTAAGTCCAAACATCATTTCAGAATTTTCTTGAAGAGAATTTTCAAGAAAAAAAAAAAATGCATTAGAAAAAGATACTTAGGAACAAGATATTAAATCCTGCTACATACAGGAAGCTAGCTCTACATTTTCTGGACATTTTTTTCAGCCACTAGTATGTCAAGCACTTATTTTATTAAGAGCTTTATTTCATCTGAGTAGCAAGAAAATTCTCCCTCAATTTCTTTAAGCTTGCACATGACTGTGCAAAGTAAAAGAATCAATTTATTAGGGAGTTTTCCATCCGTAGAGACAAAGTGTCTCTCTATTTCAAACAAAAGCGCAAAGTTGCACTACAAGTATGAACCACATCTACACTAATGATACATTATCCTGCTTCTCTCCTAGTAAATCTAATACAGGCTTTCGTGCTCTAATAATTAATTCCTGGTACTAATGACTCTTTATGCAACTAGATCTAATCCTATTGAATTATATTTATTATATAGTTAATACTGAAACTATTCCTCATCAGGTAGCATTCAGTGCTGTGAACTGTATTATTTAATCTCCATTAGTCTACAAAAGACTTATTTGCCACAGATGAGCAAACAGAAACAAATTATGGATAAGGTTCATTTCATATATACAAACTTTTTAGTGAGGACTCACAAATAAGACACAAACAGAAAACATATATGAATATAATTACAGTCCTTGGCTACCATCTTTTGTAAAGTCAGGCAGAGAGGAGAAAATCTTAGCTTTGTTGAGGCCTGTTCCTTGCCACTCTTCTCAAAGCTGTCTTCTTATTGTGCTATTATTTGTCCCACTCATCTTCCTGATGAACACAGTAAAGAACACCACCCATTCAAAGTAGAAGTACTTCTCTCCTTCTGAAATATCTTCAACATCTATTTGGCTGCATTCATCCCAGGATCCCAGCCTTCTATAAACACTGCTTAACTAAGCACAGTGCTTTGTTAAGACAAGGAAGTAGAGACAAATTGATCAAATCTGTTCTACTAAGCCATTCTCTGTGTGAAAGCCCAAGAAGGATTTTCTTTGTTCTAGTCAGAAGACTACTGATGATTATTAGAGGTAATTGTAATAATTACAGTAGCTAATAATAACTAATTTAAAAAAAAAGAAAAAGAAAGAAAGAAAGAAAGAAAAAGGGAAAGGTGTCTCTGACAACTTGCTTGTTTTTCTTTTTGAGCAGGCTTGGATAACAAGAGCCACAATCCTGTGCTCAGTATCTCACAGAGCAGGAGTATTTCCCAGCTGCACTCAGAAGCCACAAGAACAACAACAGGTGCCTGAGCAGACAGAGGAAAAAGAGCTCTTTTCGAACCTCTGGTTTTCAACACGAATGGGGGATCATACATTACTGATGAGAAATCAAACTGCAGAAATCCTAACTGCTTTATCCCAAGTGCAGACACAAACTGGACAGAGAATGACCCGAGAACAGCCCTGAGGAGATAGATTGGAGGGTGTCAGTTGATGAAAGACTCAAATGAGCCAGCAATGTGTGCTTGCAGCCTAGAAGGCCAACTGTACCCTGGTTCACATCAAGAGAAGTGTGATGAGTAGGCCAAGGGATGTGAGCGGGTCCAGAGGAGGGACACAAAGTTAATCAGAGGGCTGGAGCACCTCCCCTAAGAGGATAGGCTGAGAGAGTTGGGTTTCTTCAGGTTGGAGAAGAGAGGGCTCTGGGGGGACCTTATAGCGGCCTTCCAGTTCCTGAAGGTGGCCTACAGGAAGGCTGGGGAAGAACTTTTTAGAGGGGCATGTACCAACAGAATGAGGGAAAATGGCTTTTAACTGGAAGAGAGTAGATTTAGACTAGATATCTGAAAGAAATTCTTTACTGTGAGGGTGGTGAGACACTGCCCAGAGAGGTTGCTGGTGCCCTCACTGTGGAAGTGTTCAAGACCAGGCTGGATGGGGCTTTGAGCAACTGGTCCAGTGGGAGGTGTCCCTGCCTATAGCAGAGGGATTGGAACTAGATGATTTTAAAGGTCCCTTTCAGTCCAAACAACTCTATGATTCTATGAAATCCAAACCTCGAAGCAAATTGCTAAGATGTATTCCAACCCTGAAGCTACTCTTTGATTGCACCCTAATATTAATTTCTTCCTCTTTCTTCACCTTCTTTAAGTTTTCCTTTCTTCTTTGCTCACTGGCACTGCACCCAGTTCAACCTTTCTGGTAACTTTTTGCTCTATTTGTGAAAGACACTTCAATTTTATGTTGGTACAGCTAGGAGCAACCAACCATGGGAGCTACAGAAGTATTTGAGGAGCACAGTTTTCTGGAGCTACTTGGCACCTCAGAATTTGTATGCACAGTGTTTTCCTCTTACAGCTTTCTGACGTGGAAGCAGTTACTACTGGGAAAAATATATATGTATATATAGATGTTAAAACAAAGCCCTTTAACATCTCAAAGTATAAGCAAAAACATTGGTAACTACTCTAATTGGACCAGCATTAAGTAGTTCAAGGTAGTTAACCTGATTAGCTTTCTGAGCTAATGTCCACAGAGGCTTATCTACAGGTATTATAAATAAAATATGTGTATGTATGTGTTTATATATATAAATACATATATACGTCTATATATATATAAAATAAAAGCTTTTAAGTTTCAGGAGTTCTTCATCTGTAGATAAGCTGAAAACAAATTATTTCTCCACATTAAAAAAATATTTCTTTTATCACCTGTTTAGACTCCTCCAAGGCACTTTTCTGCTTTCAACCAGATTTCACTGGCAGGCCATCCTCAGCATGGTGGGTGTATCCTCCTCGTGTATCATCCAGACTTCCTTGTATTTCTATTCCTTTTAGATCATCTGCAACAATTTTTAGCATCCAAATGAGATACAAAAATGTAAAAAACTAAATGACCTTGTTTAGGTTTAAGATCTCCAAGTTGTTTCTGAAATTAGCGGGAGCATCCCTCTGTTCCAAAATCTGGATTTATTTCCACACATTCCCTGACAGAATCGTGAGTTAGTTACTAAGTTGATGTAATAGATCTAAGAGATTAAAAATAACATACCAGTTTATTCAGATAAAATCCTAGGAAAATATTAAAATTAACAAAACTATTACATGCTTTAGAAAATACAAAGTTATTTAGGGTGGACTGTATAATTTTCTATTACAAAATTCTATTAAGAAACAGTTGGATCCTTTTTTCTTTAGAATAAGCCTCAGGCTAAAAATCCTTGCTTTCCACCATTCAATTTGTCCCCACTGTTCACTTGCAACAGCACCAATTCTCCTCTCAGCCATGCATGCTAATCTCAGTGCAAATTGCCTCACCAAGCAGTAGCACACAGATATCTTCGGTAGAATTTGGTACCCAGCACACACAGTTTTCAGCTGTTCTATGGATGAAACAATACAAGACACCCCTAAATTTGCTCTTTCCAGTAGTATTACACATCAACATTCAAAACTGATTAAAAACATTAATCACAGAAAAACTTTATAGGTCTTTCATGAACTCTAGTACTATATTACTAGCACATTAATAAAAATCTCCATCTTCCTGAAAACATACTCCTCACTCAATCACAAACCAAACTAACCTTAAAAGTCTATATTTTTTGCATGACTTACTTCACCACAGCTGTGCCCCAGCTACATTACTGGTCCATGTACAGTCAGACAGCTGTACAATTGCTCAGTCAGCAACAAGAAGTGTTTTAATCCCAGCATGCTATAATGGCTGTTGTAAGATGTTGCAAACTATTCAGTGGTGATTAAAATACTGAGCGGGTGTGGCTGTTTACTGGTTAATGATGTCCAAGAGTTATAATTTCCTGCCCTTGAAACAGATGAATTTTTTAGGACTTGCACTATCACACTACCTCATCCCAGTTTACAGCACTCAGCATGGCAAGATACAAAAATAATGTAACTGTGCTACATTGCACAGGCCTTTGTCAGGCAGAGTCCTTGTTTTATGTACATTTGTTTGGTGTTTTTTGGTGTTTTTTTTTTTCTCCCCACTCTATAACTATTTTACTTGAAAGGAAACATCTCAAGGATGCATAAACTGAGTAAGAAACAATTTACTGTCAAGACTGAAACAGTCTTCATCTCATTAGAAGTTGCTGTTATGCCCCTAGAGAGAGGGAAATATTGCACACTAAACAAGGTAAGAATATCAACACAAAAATGAGAATTGTTTGATTGAATCTTACCTTCACATTTCCCAAATTCAGTCAGATCCATGATGTTAGTTTAATGTATTTTAAATCTGGATTTCTCTTATGGTGCTTGAAAGCAGAGAAGTAGAAAATTCACAGAATCACAGAATAGCAGGGATTGGAAAGGATCTCTGGAGCTCATCCAGTCCAACACCTCTGCTAAAACAGGTTTCCTACAACAGGTTACACAAGAAAGCATCCAGGTGTGTCTTGAATATTTCCAGGAGATCCACAACCTCTCTGATCAGCTCATTAGAGTGTTCTGTTGCTCTCAAATTAAAGTTTTTCCTCAGGTTTGTATGAAACTTCCCATGTTCCAGTTTGCCCCCGTTGCCCCTTGTCCTATTACTGGGCATCACATTCACTAGCCCCAAATATCTCAGCCTTTCCTTATGAGGCAAATGGCTCTAGGACCCTATTCATCTTCATAGCTCTCCGACGGACTCTCTCTAGAAGTTCCCTGTCTGCTTTGAACTAGAGAGTCCAGAACTGGATGCAGTACTCCAGATGTGGCCTCACCAGGGCAGAGTAGAGGAGAAGGATGACCTCCCACCACCTGCTGGCCATGCTCTTTTTAATGCATCTCAGGATACCATTGGCCTTCTTGGCTACCAGGAAACACTGCTGGCTCATGGCTAACCTGCTGTCCACCAGAACAACCAGGTCCTTCTCTGCAGAACTCCTTTCCAGAAGCTCAGCCCCTAACCTGCACTGATGCATGCAGTTAATTCTTGCTTAGTGTAGGATTCTGCACTTGCCCTTGTATCGCCTCATAAGTTTTCTCTCTGCCCAACTCTCCAGACCAAACAAATCACGTTGAATGGCAGCATACCTTCTGTTTTGTCAGCCACTCCTCCCAGCTTTGGATCATCAGTAAACCTGCTGAGGGTGGACTCTTTCCCTTCATCCAGGTCATCACTGAAGAAGTTAAACAAGACTGCACCTAGCACCAACCCCAGGGGTACACCAATGCAGGCCTCCAACTAGACTGCATCACTGATCACAGCTCCCTGAGCTCTGCTAATCAGCCAGTTCTCAGTCCATCTTACTGTCCACTCATCTATCCCACACTTCCTAAGCTTACCCATGAGGACGTTATGGGAGGCAGCATCAAAAGCCTTTCTGAAGTCAAGGTACACAACATCCACTGCTCTCCCCTTGTCTACCCAGCTGGGTAGATTTCTAACATTTTCTTTAAAACTAAATCTGATCATAAAGAATACAGGGTAAACTTCTAAAGGAGCTCAGAACAGTGAATTTCTGATCTCCCCAGCATCCGTCAGTTTCACAGCAGTGACCATTTTGCCAAAGATGTGGTTTCCTTATAAGTAAGTCGGTTTAGCACAGTCAGCATTACTGAGCAACGAGCCCAAGAACCAGGTGCATGTTGCTATGGCTGTTGCATCAGGACTGTAACAGATTCCTGGTTTAAACATTACCAGAACAGTTCCGGTAACAGAACCCCATGGCAGCATTCTTCCATCAGCCTTGCAGGCAGTACACACACAGCAGAGGGCTGCCATCACAAATATTTTAGACTCTCAGACTCAAATTAAGTAGGAGTTTGTTTTTGATGATTAGCTACTCTTGATCAGTGATCAAGGAATATGCACATGTATCAGTCAATTAGAGTTTATGTAGTCAAGAAGTTACCCCTGGCCATACCTAAACTGAAATGTACTTGATTCAAGCATGTGAGGTAAAGTAGCTTGTATACTTGGCAGACTTACTTTTACAAAACACTTAATCACATCATTTGAAGATCAGGAGCATAGTTTAGTACATCAAATATCATCTTCAAAAGAAAAAAATATATATAACTTTAACAGGCTTCAGTGAATAGTGGAAACAAGGAGAAAGGATGTATTTTTATATATTTTAAGATGGCAAGCACATTTTTTGAATTTTTTTGAACATTTGAAAGCACATCAAGCAGTATGTGATGTGATATTATTCTGATAATTTTCTATCCTGTGTTAAATAGAATACATAAATACTCTTGGAGTGTTTTCACACATTCTTCAAGCTGTAGCAATTTTTACAAAACTAACAAGTCTATATAGTTTCTCTTTTTACTAGATTTAAGAAGGAAGAAAAAGAAAAAAAGAGAAGCATGATTCATGTTCTGTACTCTTGCATCAGATGACAGGTTCTGCTGCATTTTCTCATCTCTCAGGCAATAAATATTTCCTCAGTGCCTTCCCACACACGCTCATCAGCTACGTAAAACCTGAACTCTTAGGATCAAAGATGGTTCAGTATTATTTCTTCTACAAGATGTCAAGAAACGAAATGAATTTGTTTCAGGAAATCTCAGAGAGCTCTTTGCCTACCTAAGAATACAACAAGTATATTGGAATGAACGCCCACAAACAGCAAATTTTCTTACCAATAACAATGTCAGCCTAGCTGTCTATGTAAGTATGGAAAGTAACGAAGTAACAAAATAAGAGTAAAGAACAGCTAACTAATTAAATGAATAAACAAAAGAGAGAAAATTCCCAATTTCATATGAAGTTCACAAAGCTTGAGCAAGCTGAAGCTACTACATTATCTATACTGAGTCTGGTGTTCAAATTACTGCTGATGTATAGAACACTGAACAATGAGACATACAAAATCATCATTTCTTTATGACTTTCACAGGGAGTACAAGTAAACCTAGAGCTTCAGGGATGAGTATGTTTTCAAAACACAGATATATACTGTCATGGACCATTGTAATTTCCTGCAGACACACCTATACAGAGCCCTAACACTTGACTTAGTTTTTCTTTTCTCAGTTTAATAATGAGATTTTGGGGGCAACAAATAAAGACTAATGTCTAAATCAAAAAACTATGAAGCATCCAAAAGTCATCTACAGATGATCCACTCCCTTTAGATCCAACACAAAGCCCTTGCCAGCCAAATCTAAGGAAATCATACCTTGAGGTTTGGGTAGCTAATCACTGTGACCCTGGGCATACAAGGAAGTACACCATGCAAATAACTCAGTCTTTTATCATCCAGCCAAATTTTTAAGACAAAAGAAAACAAACAAATACATGAATTTCTCCATATCTTTTCAGGCAATAAGCTGAAGTTGGAGAGTGAAATAAGGGATTCAGTTCTGCTTACTGATCTACTCTACTCAGAACTCCAATCATGAAATACGTGCTGAATGCACTATATTTTTAGCTGTTGATCCTCGAAAAAGAGGAAAATAGAGTTCATAAATTGCAGATTTCAAACTGAAATACTACTAACAGTAAATTCTACGCTTACTTCATAGAAGCCGTAGCAAAATAAAGGTCTTTATAAAATACTTTGCCTTCTTTCCAAGGTTTCAAAAACTTGAGCAGTATTCTACATTCAATACTACTCCTGAAACAGTGAATTATACTCACATGAAGAAATCGGGGTCTTTGAGACTGAAGATTTCTAGCTGGATTTTGATGGAGGTAGGAGCAGAAAAGAAGGGAATATTTTCTGTCTTGAAGTCCCATTGGAGGTTAGGATAACATTCTCAGCAACAATTTTTCTTCGTGCTCAGGTCACAATCATTACTGAACATTGCAGGTTTTTGTGTTGTTGATTTTTGTTTCTTTGTTTTTAAACATTAACTAGTTATTTTTTAAATAACCACGTGTGTTTGTAGCTGGAAGAATGTAGTTTAGAATAACAAATACAGTCTTATTGTTTTTATCTTTTTGTTATTATTGGTGTTATCTTTTAGAAGACCTATGTAAATGCTGTCAAAACCAATAAGTTTAAAAATGCCTAATAATAATAATTACTGCCTCAGAATTTTTTTTTACTGCAACTGGTAATCTACCTATCACAGCATGTATGATGGCCTACATCAGCGTAGCATAAGTTATTGAATATTTTTCCTCTCTGTATTATTAGTTATAATCAATGTTTAATAATGGTTACAGATCTGTTGCAGGCTCTGTTATTCCCCAGATGAATTAGAGAACCTTTGGGCAGCCTTCAAGTAATGAATTATATTATTAGTTGATTATTCCTCTGAACAAATTCATTAGCCATCTACACATTTAGCATTTACTATATGGACCCTTGCATTAATCATTTGCTTCCCATCCTTTACATTTATTTAAATTATATATATAAATTATATAATATTTAAATACTTAAAATACGGCTCAACTCATTTAATGGATTTAATGAAATGGATTGTTACCCAGTGTCACCTCTCTTTCCCTATTTCATTTTCACGTATCTTTTAGTCAGCCCTTTAAACATTCAAATCTTTTCTAAGGGCCAAGCCAATAACCCAGAAAAGTCTGGGAAACCAGCCCATGCCCAGGAGTGTCACCACAAATGCACTCACAGCTCTTGGGCTACTTCAGACCCAACCCTACAAGAAAGATCTGTTTTTGTGAGATTCAGAAAAAAAATACCAAAAAGCAACAGCGTCTCCCGGATCAAAACAAGAGCGGCCTAATTCAGCATCAGAGATCATTTCACCTCAGTATTTCATGACTAGATAGGATACCAACAACACAGAACAATGTGCATGTTTTACCTAAAACTCACCAGCAAAGCCTCTGATACTGATGTTTTGCTAATCTATGCAACACACATCATCTTACTGTAAGCATGACTGTAAGAGATGAAGAAAAGTATGAATAAAGTTAATCTTTATAATCAGAAAGGATATAAAGAGCAATTCTCTTCATTTTCTCTCAGACTTTCAGAGCACTTAATGAGTCCTGTGTGACAGTCATATCAACTTTGATTTTATTGAGACGTATCTGACATTCACTTATAAAGAAATGATATTCTGTCAAGGAAACTATCAGTGTAAGCAGTTGTAAAAAAAAAAAGTTATAAAAACCTTTGTATTATCCTCAGTAGTGAATTATTTGGCTGCCTAAAATTGCTGTATTCAGTTTTTTGTACTTCACCTTATTTCTATTTTCTAAGATAAAGTAGCAGTGAAAAGACGTATTATTATGTAGAAAAACTTCAGCTATAGGGCCTATTATGAAGTAGTTTGTGACAAAAGTTTATTGAAAAATCATAATATGCGATGAGAAGGCAAGTTGTTTAGTTGCTAAACACTCATCAGGTACAAATGCCAGTGACTCTTATCTGAGCCACTCATATTTGTACCTTCATGGCATTGTTATTCCACAGCAAACATTTGTTTCTAATGTGATACTTACATGGCATATAAGGCTACCTGACCTAGCACTAAGCACTGGCATTTGGAGAAAGCAAAACATCGAACCTCTAAGCTGAACAGAAAACAGCTCATGAAAGATATATAAAAAATATAGAAACAACAAATTAGTTGTAGGTCAATGCTTCATTTTTTCTTACAAGGAGGTAGTTAATCATATAAATCAATCAGCTTTTTGGTTCACATAGGAAATACTTCATTTAAAAAAAAAGTGTCAGGAGCTGGAGTTGAACAATGGATTAACAACTTCATTCATTCAGGAAACAGACTTTACCTCAATTTTAAACTGGCCACAAACAATGAAATGCGAAATCTAAAAGTATCCACTTCTATGACAAAAATGTTTTAGTACCATTCACATGAATCCACGCCAATGATTGTGGTCTATGAATAGCTTATTACTAACCTTAAAATAAATCAGACATACTCTCCATGACATGTACATCACTTACTTCACTCTACATATTTGATTTGGAGCAAGAGCCATGCCTGCGTGCACACACAAATTAAGCAATAAACTCTCCTACTTAAATAATGATGTAGCATAATGTGCTTTGCTGAGTTGAACTCTTTTCTTTTGGTTGTCACGTTTGACAACATTCATTCTTTCATATTCTGTATACACAGTAAACAGTAACCAGGAAGTCAATCTTAAATACATAACGTGTTATTTCCTAGAAGTATATAATCAGTAGATTTCAACAATGTACCAAAAGTGATTATTTTGTTCATAAAATTCCTGTTTTTATCTTGGTATTTTCTTTACACTCTACTGTTAGTAATTTTCCAATTCATTTCATGGATGTAACTACTGAAGGGCAGTTGCTCATGTGTTTAGATTTTGATAATTTTATTTCACTGAGAAAGCCAGCTAATTCAGTAAATTAATATATAATCTGCCTTCTTCTAATGGAACAAAAAAGGGAGTCCACACTCTTAGCTGTAAATACAAGTGTACACTTTCTAAAGGAACTCAAATGATTTTGGAAGGAACTTCTGTAGATTTTGCATTCCTTGACATCCTGGTTTCAAACAAGTTTATTTTTGAATAAACAGATGTACAAAGTGTGGTACTATGATTCATAGTTTCAAGAGTTTGACATTATCTCTAAGAGGGAGAACAATAATTTATTTTGTTCAGAGCAAAATGAAATGTCATTTGCCTGCTCCCCATTCCATCTTACGGGCACTGCAAAAGGGAGAGAGGAAGAAAAGCCTCTTCATTCTGATTATTAGAAGAGTTTCCTAAGAAAAAGATGGATTAAGAACACTTCAAAGGTGAAAGTAATTACACCTTCACTGCATTAGCAGCACTGAATGTACATTTTTATGATCTGCCCTCTACTTCCTGCACTGATTTCAGATAAAAGTCATAAGACATCAAGTTGTCTCATCTGGAATAGTCTGTCACACATTGCTGATCATCCCCTTCATGTGTTACAGGTTATGCAAGATAAAATCATTAGTATGTGCGAGCTACTTAGAAACTGTAAAGATAAATGAAGACTAAATGAACGACAACAGCAGTGTCAAATACTACTGCTATGATATAAAACACCTCTGGTTAGTTTATATGTAACATCCTTAATACTGTAGAACTCAGATTCCGGTAATTTGATTCTTCTTTGGTAGAGCCATATAGTGCTTAACATAATATATATGTGTATATATATGTATATATACACACGTATGTATATATATACATATATACACATATATATATGTGTGTGTGTGTGTGTGTGTGTATATATATATATATATATAAAATGAAAGAGAAAGCCACAAGAAGTTTCTTTAAATTCAGCAGACAGAGAACAGTAGGGCTATACAACTTCACTTGATCCTGTGCACCAGAAATACTGTTTTCTACCATATATCTTAAAAAAAAAAAAAACAAGCATCTATGTGCAAAAGTACTGTTTAACCATTTAGAATCGACCTAACAATACAAACTGATAAGTGGTAATATTAAATATTAATAGTTAAAAAAAAAATAAAGTGATGACAGAAAAAACCTAACTTGTTTAGAAAAGTTTCAGTGATATTACAGACCTTTTAGAGCTGAGAAACCTAGTCTACTCTCTGACAATCTGTTGTAATAGATAGCTACTTTTTATATAAGGATATTCGCTTATTTCAAGTCAGAATATTTCTACCTTCATGAGTCAGATACTGGATATCTCTTATCAAAGTTTGTTCTCACTGTTACAGATAGACTGCTCAACCCTTAAATTTTGCTCTGATAATTTAAATAGCCTGACCTGCTTCAGTAACATACTGAAGGCCTACTTTTCACCCTTTCATTGTTTCTGCACTGAATCCTTTCCAATACTTTTTATTTTGTAAATTATGGACTTCAGAACTGAACAATGAGTTACTTCAGTGACCTCATCAATACCAAATGAGGAGGGAATGTAAACATTAGCAAGAACATTTAGTGCCGGCATCACACATTGTAGTCTTGACATTGCTCCTCAAACTGAGATGTAGATCGTCAGTGCAAGATGTGCCATGCAGAAAAAAGAAAAAGAAAAAAAAAATAAAAAGCATTCTTATTGTACTACCCTCTCCTTGAGTCTTGGATCTCTCCCAGCAAAATCTTCCCATAGTGTTGCACTTGACAAAGGATTTCCCAGTGTTTTCAGTGGTCACTCACATCCCCTACAGCACATTTCACACATTCATTTCTTCCCCACTTCCATTATTCCTCCCATTTTTCCAGGAAAATTTAATGTTCAGGAAGGAGGTTAGTGGAGTTCAAAATGAAAAGATCCATGAAGAGGAGCATTCTTAAAAATCTGAATCTTGAAAACTGATCTCTCCTCCCTCCATTACTGAACAACTGCCCACTTGCTTTGCCTGGTTAGAATCAAATGGGCTCAACTGAAATGAATGCTCCACTTGAATGAGGAGCTATGAAAATTTCTGAGGCCAGATGGGAGAGGTGACATTGTGATCAGAGAATGGGAGGCAGGTGGTCAAGGATGACTTAATGCTGTCTGGGCTGAAAAAGCCATGAAGAAAGGATACCTCAGCAGTACTTTGCTCTTTTTACCTGGTTAGATGCAGCCTAGCACAGGACATTTTGTGCCTCAACTCCAGGTTTGGTGCAAGAGAGTAGGCCAAGTCAGCAGCAGCAAGAGTTTGTGGGTGGCAATTGCAAGTGTGAGAGCAGCCAGCAAATGAGCACCTGAGGGGTCCACTGAGGCAGCCACAACCTGAGAAGTCCATGTCTTTCCAAATTCACAAAAGAACTTTTTTTTTTTTTTAAATGAAAGCTCAAGTCAAAAAATTAGGCTGCATCCATACCCTTATCTTTGATCTCCCAGGTGCAAGGGAGAGACAATCATAGAGTTATAGAATCATCAAGGTTGGAAAAGGCCTCTAAGAACCTCTAGTCTAACCATTGGCCCACCACCACTATGCCCACTAGACCACGTCCTTCAGTGTCACATATGCACATTTCTTGAACACCTCCAGAGATGGTGACTCCATCACTTTTCTGGGAGATCTATTCCAATACCTCACCATTCTCCCTGAGAAGTAATTTTTTCCTAATATCTGCCCCAAGCATCCCCTGGAAAACTTAGTGATAGGATGAGAGGTAATGGCTTCATTACTTGGGAAAAGAGACTTATGACACACCTTGACACACCTCCTTTCAGATAGTGGTAGCGAGTGAAGATGTAGCATCCACCATGTGGGTGAGCCACAACCTCTATTCTCTTGTTGGCTGGAGACACCTGTGGTGATGCTTAAGAAGTCAACAGGCCCCCAGCTTTACTTTTCCAGCAGTTGTCACTGTATATATATATATAGGTGTATATATAGGTATATAGGTATATATATATATAGGTATATATAGGTAACAGGACAAGATTCACCTGCTGAGATGATCAAAGACTCTGAGGGATCATATTATGCTGCTGAAAATCAGGAAACCAGAGATGCTAATGCTTTTATTAACTATAATTTAGTAGAAATAAACTGTAGATTATTTTTGAAGAAGAACCTTTTTCCTATGTGAATTCTCTGTTGATAATAAATAGAATATGATAACAATCTGTGCAATAGCCAGTATATCTCTACCCTAATGATCTGCACAGGAATTAAAATGACATTAAAATTCTCCTTCACCAGATGTACACTGCAGTTACCGAGGATATTTTAATTACTTTTAATTAAAAAAAAAAAAAACTAAAAATATCTGCTGGAGAGATAACTGTACTTGGCTGAACTACACAGACTGCTCCTTTTAGGTACTTTTTTAAGCTATAATTTTACCTGTTAGTGATTCTATATTATCATCTTGAAAGTTCTAGTATTTTCACATGGATATTAACTTAATAGCAAGAAATCCACCTCTCCTATTTAAATATCTTTCACAGAACAGTCTTCATAGAAAATATTATAAGGTTCAAAAGTTCTGTTGGTTATTCCTAACACAAAGGAGACAACAGATTTAAGACAGTCCCTGAAATATAAGGAAAAAAGTGTCAAAATCCTCCTGCAACCAGTATATTTCTGTGTATGAAGTCATTGAATGAAACAAAGCTATAAGAAGAAGAAAAATAAATTTGACATCAATTCAAGGAAATAAATCCTAACAATTCACAGAAGCATTTGCAGAGAAAATGAAGCGTGCACATTCTTAAGTGATAGGAGTCCTTTGACCTAGTTACCCTATCTATTGGTGTGCGTATATAATATTAAATACCTCTGGTCCCATGGTCCCTCCCACTTTCTAGAGACACTCTGTGCACCAAAATAACGGTCAGGGACACCTCAGACCCTGGAATGACTCTACAAGCCCCGTGTAAGCTCATGGGAGAAGTGCATTCACAAATTGGTGCTTGTTACTTGCTCAGCATTGAGCCTGACTGGTCCATGTATCTTACATAAAATACTCCTCATTTGCTCCAGCTGAGCCTTCACAATCTTCTCTCAAACTGTATAACAACCATTGCTTCACAAGCTCTATGTCTGTATCATTTATTTTATGACAGTTTACTATGAATTCCATTCTGTCAAAAGCCTGACTTGCCTTCACCTTCTCTGCACCTCAGGAGTGTCTGAACGTAACCTACAGTCTTAATCTGCTTAAGATGAGGTCTTACTCGTCCTTCAAATTCAGTTCATTTGTTTATCCAATTAGTAAGGATAACAACACTCCATTACCTCTTTAAATGAAGCTCAAGAATAGTGTTAACAGTATTACCCAACAAATTTGCACCAGAATTAGCAGCTGAAAGCTGCAACAAGTCAGCCTGACTCAGCCTGTCCTTTTCGCGGGTTTATCAATAGATGGCAGCAAGAAGCTCCTTCTTTCTGAGTGTCAGGGAGGAAAGATGCAGCCTCGTAAGTACACAGGACCAGGAGAGTTCAAATTCGCAATGTTAACAGCTGCTATTATGATGTGTTCAGCGAGGATTCTGCGTATTGCACAGCAACACGGGGTTGACTCTTTAGTAAAACATCCCAACATATTTGAAGAATAGATCAACAATTTATTGAATTAAAATACATTTTCTGCTCAAGTTTACTTGTATTTAAACTTGTATGGGATAAAATCCTAGAAACAAGTGTAACAATTGCTGAAAGCAGAACACAAACCAGATCAGAACATCATCTCCACCAAAATAAAAGCTTAGGATGTTGCTAATTGTGGACAGTGAGACCTTGATAACAACCTGCTACACAATTTGATCAGCCTATGTTTTCAGACATGAGGCACACAACAGAATCTGGAGTCATTAAAAAAATTAAAATAATAATAATAATAATAATAATAAACCCACAACCTCTTTTCCAGTGAGGATGATTCTTCCAATACTGTTGCAATATTACTCTATCCCTCCCTCCCCAGCTCCAACATTTTTCCTGGACCAAGCTTCCAAATCTGTTCTGCTAATTCATCTACTCAGAATTATCCCTTTTCTGTTCTCAGGGAATCTCCTTAGTCCCAAATACACTTCCTACACAGCACACATATGCAACATATTTTTCCCCTCCCTCCTCTGAATTCCTTCTGCCCTTGCAGTGAGAAATCTTCACACCAACAAATCTCTTTCCAGTTCTACATAGTGTGAACTCACTGGGTTGCACAGGTTATTAAAATCATGCAAATGAAGCACTGACCTCTGAGGGCTCATGCAAAGTGGGACCAAGTATGACTGAACCCTGCTATGGCCAAAGGAAAAGAGGTGCTGTGTCAGAATCACTTGGGACAGAATTTCTGCTATGTCTACATGTGTCTATCCATAAGCATAAATACTTGAGCTTTGAAACTACTAAAGCAGAGCATTAAATTTTATGATACAAAGGATATTTCAACATAGTCTCCTGAAAAGAAAGCATCAAATGAAAAACTGTATTTATTTGAAACGTTCAATCAAATGTCTATAAATACTTTGAATTTAATTGTTCAGTGTTTATAATAAAATGATTCAGATAACCACCTCCAAGATCATTTGTTTCCTATATCATGCTACAAATATATATTTTTAAGTAATTAGAAAAGCAAGAATATTTGGTATTACTGTCTGAGAAGGGATTTTGTGGTGAAGGCTGGTGAATACCTAGTAGCATTAATCAGGCTGAGTACCTCAGCATATGTCCAGGCTCTCCCAGGTTTAAGAAAAAAATCATTTGAGGAAAGCCAACCTTCACCACACCATGACATTTTTATTTTACCAGCTTTCTGGGCTCTTCTGACTTAGTAGACCATGATCATTTTCCCAAAATTATGTTAGATATTTTAAGCCCAATCAAATAAGTAAATCAACTTGTCTTTAAATTTAAGCTGGAGTCCATGTGAGATCTGTTTTACCTGCTGCCTCTTACTTCTAATTCTTCGTCTGAAAGCCAAACCTTCAGACTTACCATGAGAATCTTTTCTTCCTTTTACTGTTGGCAGACCCATAAACACAACAGGCATTTCCACAGGCATCTCAAAGCACAGTAAGAAAATTTAGGCTGAGATGCCCTTTCTGCTATGTTAAAAGAGGTAGAGCACAGTCACAAGCCCAGGTGAAAATGGTTTCCCTGGGAGGGTAAAAACCACCATTCCACCTGCAAAGTTCAGATAATTTGGGATAGCCCAGGGTTTCAAGCAGAGGTAAAAGCCTTGTGCTCCCTAGTGTATTCTTCCCTTCTAGGCCATAGGGATTATTGCATAAATATTTAGCTGAGGAGACAGGGATCTTTTAAGTTAATTTTTGGTACACCATTTTATCTCAACTGAAAGATGTGCAGAGGAGGGAAGTAACACCCACACTTTCAGCCAGAGGGTGGCCATAGATCTATTTCTGCTCCACTGGAATCTGCATCTCCTCCTTCTGTCAGGATTATTTGCACACAGCCAGAGTACAGCCACCTCCTAGCTCTGTGGCAGCATCAGTCACTAGATTACAGCATGAAGAGCAAGCCATCTTCCTTGCAGGTCACAGGTGCTGCAGGATGCATGTCTGGCAAGTGTGGAAAAGAAGCATTGCTTTTCATACATGTGACAGGTCAAAGCACAGGAAACCTAATCCACTAAACAGCATAGACTCTATGTCCTCCAAGGAAGTATTTTCCTTCACAGACAGCATTTTCTATCCAAGTTATTACACAATTTGGCATGCAGCTAACAATTTCTTTCCTAATGTAATACAGGCAATTAAAAAAAAAAAAAAAATCAAATCAGTATTTAAGACTCAAAGAGATCACAGAGTTGAAAACTCTGTTTTGTGATAATTACCAGTAGACATCAGTAACATATTTTGGTTATTCCTTAAAGTAAAAATAAATTACACCTCATTTAAGACTCCTGGTGCTTTATTGATCCTCTTGATGATTTTTGCTCTCATGGCAATGCATAGCAGATTTCAAGAGAGACTACCACAAGTAAGGAGGATGGCCTTGCCCCCACTCTAGTCCATACAGGCCTTCATCTAATCTCTTAATTTCATTTCACTATCAGAAGAGCAAGTATATCTTTCAAGAACCCGATAATTTGTACTTACAACTGTATCCAACACCTTCTATAGTCCCTCACATGTATGAGATACTACCACCCTCCCACACAAAGTTACTGCTGTGCCTGCAGGGTATGCACAACTTAACAAAATGTAGCTGTAGTTTGCTGGATAATACAACAGGTGTCTAGGACTGATGAGCAAATAGGCCACATTCCCCACCTGCTGGGCCTCACCAAGCAGCCACAGGTCGGAGGAAGGGTCCATCTCCATTGTCACTCTGTTACTCAGTGTTGTTAAGCTGTTATCTTTTGGGCTGTCTTGCATTACATCTCACTTCCTTAGACCTTGCAAAGATTTCCTCAGTATACCCCAGCCAAAGTTGTTCAGCTGTGCTACATCAAGCCAAGCTGAACTACTGGGTTGATGTTTACCAGACGGCTACTATAATGTCTTCAGGACATTATCAGTGCTCCACTAGGGCTGTTTCTCTCCCAGTACACTCATTGGATAGATTTGGGACTCAGAAAGCTTTTGACATCATATAGCTTTACCACATTTTTCCCCTGTAGCAGTTCTTCACTCACCTAATAAGGGCACTGGCAGTTACTGCATACAGATTGCACATCTTAAGGGTTAGAAGTATGCCACCTAAAATATTGCAGGAGAAAAAAAAAAATGGAATTAAGTTATCCCACACACAAAAATCACCCACAGGTTTTTATTTTTAATGGAAAAAGAAAGGTGACTAACAAATATCTCCCACAATGAATTTCTAAATCTCAGATATTTTTAATGGCCTTGAAGATGGATACTTTTGGATTACCCTTAAAGGACATTTGAAAACTAGAGATTGTCCAGTCCTTTCTGTGACGCAGAGAGGGATTAAAAGCAGACTTTTCCTGAAAGATGGAGAAAAGGAATGGTCATTTCTTAAATTAGTTTACTTTCAGGAATAAAATTGAGCATTTATAACATGCAATAAAAAAAACACGGTCAAAAGCTTTATGTCAGCTCTGAATTACCATAAACAACAATTATACATCTCTTTCAAAGCACAGTATAACAGAAAGTGAACACAAAATTAAAGCAAAACAGAAATTACAAAGCTTCATAAAGGATTCTTTGTAAATAGAGATGGCAGGTTTTTATTCCTTCAAACTGTAGAGAGAACAATGGCAGAGAACAAAACATTTTGAAGGAATTTTCCCAACTTGACATTTCATAATTACTTAAGTATTAAATTTGAGCTATCACATTTTCCTGGTGTTGCAGAACAAAAATCACCCTCAAGAAAATCAAATATGCATTTGTAATAATGCAGTACATTCTATAACTCAGTTGCTATTTTTCATTCATATTAGTCGTTGTCCTGCAGTACATGGGAATACCGGATTGTAAACACGTATTATTCCACAATTGAAGGAAAAGTAATCTGTAAAATTGACAAGGAAATTATTTTCAAAAATCTAAGGAAGTGTGGACAATGAGGAACCTAAATATTTAAAAGTTTGTACTGGTAGATATAAAATGCAACTTTTTTTCTTTTTTTTACAATAAATCAGTTATGAGCCACTCATACATACAGGTGAGCCATGGCTTCCTGTTTTCATTTTATATTATTTAGACATGTTTAAAGACAAAGCACTGAAGATAATTAGTGTTCCTGCGCAACTCAGTTAGAAAGCCAGAGTTGCTGCATGTTATTTATAACGCCTTAGGTCTCAAGTAGTTTTTCTTTGAGATGTCCTCTATTATGTTCAGTCTGGGTTAAAATATATTTCCCATTTTACATGTCAAGTAGCCATGTCTACTCTTTAACACTCCTTAGTTGTTAGTTTTTTCACCTATAAATAAAGCAAAGGTAGAGCTGTAAAATATTACCTATACAAGGTTTTTCAAGGAACAAGAAGGCAAAGATCAGCGATTTCATCACTTGGTTTACACTAACCTTCTACATGCAGGAAAGCAGAAAAAGAAAAGAAAGAAAAAGAACCTCAGCAACTTCACTTTTTCCACCTCCTCGTCTGGAAACCATAGAAACCAAACTGAAAGTACAGCCAAGAAGTTCGTCATTTGGCTATCTCTGGCTGATCTCCATGGAAACATTTCATTTTTTCTTGAAATGAAAGATTTTCAAAATCAGACAAATGGCCAAAGTCTGATGTTTTATTATATCTGTGGGAAAAATTTAAAGAATGAAAACAGTGTGAAGTGTTTCTGCTTTACATATTCTTATTGTATTTCTAGTTTATGTTATTCATGCCTATTTTATTTCATTATAATTACCACTTTTCTTTCAGCTATATTATCAGACAAGACATTGAATTTGGGAAAAAAATAGCTATACCCTGCCTACAAACTGGGGTCTGCTCACTCTGACATCCAAATTGCGTATCATTTGCTGTAAATTATATAGGTCATCCAATACCTTTTTTTGCACACTTTGCCTGGAAGACAGAATAGAGACATTGAATGCATAATAACAACTAAGACTGAGAGCTGAGAAAGTATTCAACATAAGCAAGCCATACTTCTCAGAGCTATTGTTTAAGGAATCCTGCAGACCCAGAAATGTAGTTCTGTTTGCTTCCCGTCCTCTTCACAGTCTAACGTGTATTATAACTAAAATAAGCACAATATGTCTGGGAAAAAAAAAAAAAAAAAGTTATACATAAAATGGATAAAAAATCTGCTTCCATGGAACTCAAGGCATTTAATGAGACCATGGGAGTAGTTTGGCACTTAGAGTACATGCCTACAAGCACTATTCTAATAGAGGGTGGAAAGACCTGAGGATCCTACAGGGACTTCAGAGTGTAGGATGGATGCAAGCAGCTCCTTCATCACATTTTCTGCCCAGGCACCTATATCTTTGTTATGATCGGGCCTATAAGGTTAAAAAAAAATGCCATTGTTCATTTATTCCTGTGAGGCATTTACTTTGCTACTTGGGATTTTTTTACAAGAAATAATCACTTTGTAGATATTTAAAAAAGAGCATGCTATGGTCTTAAGTAGAGCATAAGAAGATTATATGTTGAATTCTTTCTGGTAAGATGTGGCTAAGCATTGCAGTTACTCTGCTGAACTATGCATTTAGTAGCGAAGATTAAAATTTGTTGGTACAAAGTGATCTGAGGCACTAAAACATAATTAAATTTGTTTGTTCTTATGCAATTTCAAGTCAATGCTCCACACTCCCATAACTTTTCCTTTTCTCCTTATGCAAGTACCATACAACAAATGTGAGAAAAGGGCAATATTTTCTGCTAGCCCAAATGTTTGTAGAAACTCCACTCTGTAAAGGATATTAGGCAATAAGACAGAAAATACTGATGCCAGATTAGTTCACACAGAAAAACAAAGAATGCATAACCATCCTAGCATAACTCAGTATTATTCTGTTTATCATTATACAAAGCAAAACAAACTACAGCACATGTAGCTATGGCTTGCAGTCTTGAAAATCTCTCTAGATTTCTTTGACTCACCATACAGTGAAGATGCATTACATCAATATTATTGTATTAGGTGTGATTAGCTAATGCTTAGGATGGCAGTTTATTACACTGCTCTTACCAGCAGTCTACCTGGAAAGAAATAGTGACTACAGAGATTAATGTAATAGAAATATTGCCAGTGATGAAGAGACATCATCTGAATTCAGTGGCAAATAAACTGTCATTGAACAAAGGATTGAAAGTGTGCTGATGCTTCCTGAAATTTGAAAGAATGTCAGAAAAAATTGTGATGAATTATAGAGACAGGAGTAAACAGAGCAGCAAACTCAAGGAAGTTATGAAAGAATATTCATAAAGAGAAAGTGACAGGCAAAATATGACTCTGCTGAAAGTTTTGTCTAACATTCAAAGTAAAATAACTGTCCAGGGAAGGGAGGAAGAAAAAGGTCATATCTGCCATAGTAAGAGGAATTTACCTACAAATATAAGAACAAAGACTTGCATGGAAAAAGGTGACAGAGTTTGGTTCAAATTATTCTTATATTCTCCAGAACTAGTCTAAATAATTTAGCCTCCATCTGGATTCTCTATATATGTGCATTTCAACATTTACCATCTGAGAGACTGGTTGCAAGATGACATTTCTATTAAAACCTTTTTAATACCAGAACATAATATAGTACCTGTTATGCAAAAGTAATTATGCAGTATAAAGTCAACAGTAGTGTAGATTGTTGCCCTTATTGCAGATGAGCACAGTGCGTAGATATCAATTCTTTAGGCTACTTTAGCTCTAACTAAACTGGAGGGAAGAGTGTATATTATTTTGATTAAGCAGGTATAAAATACTGGTACTTTTCCAGCTTGATTCTACTTAAAGCTTGTTTTAGGGTTTTGTTTTGTTTAAAATTAATGCTTAAGCACTCAAATAACATGCTTGTTAAATGATAACCTGGGGGGGGGGAGGAAATGATATTTTGATATTTTGATACACAGGAAGGAATATGAACATCTTACCAACAACACCAAACTTGAAAAACTGTCTTGTGTCCTAGTGAATTAAAAGAAAGGATGGATACATGGCATTCAGCTTTTTCTGCTCAGCACTGCTAATGGATCAACATCCCACAGAAGACCCTGAATTGGTTGGAAGCAACCAGTGAAAAAGAATAATCAGAGGGCTACAAAATATCCTATAGGGATGGGTTGAATCAGTTGCAGCTACTTAGTTTGGAGAGGAGACAGCTACAGGGAGACGGAGAAGTCTTGCAATAGGCAAAAGCTCCTTGTAACGAGAAGTCATTAATCTGTTTTCTGCATCAGGCAAATCAAGGAATAATGACCTGCAACTAGAGAGCTTTGAGCTAGAGATCAAGAGAGAAATATTTCCAGCATTAAGCACTGTGATAGATTTCCTCGTGGAAGTAGTAAAATCTCCATCACTTGCAGTTTTTAAGAGCACTTCATACAAATGTCTGTAGATAGTATTTATATGCAGTCAGTTCTGCCTGGGGCAAAAGAACTGGTTAAATCAGAGTTTTTCTGTTTCTTTCTCAAGATCTGAGCACAGAGCAAGCTCCCATCCTTTCCTTAGCCTAGAAATTCAGACAGGAACTCATCAGTTAAGTAGCTAAATTATTTTAGCTGCACCATACTGAACAAACTCCTCAGGTTCTTTAGCCTTATTTCCAGCAATTTTTAGATGAAGGGAAGCTAGAGTCATAGAAACAGAGCACTGAAAGCAATAGCAGTTTAAGGCTTCAGTTGCAAAATATGGGGGCGAGGAATCCGGTTAAAATTGATTTTGATTAAGCAGATTTAGGGAATCCTTAAGCATTCTGTTTGACATAACTTTTTCAAGGCTTAAAAACCTTATCTGTGTATTTATTTTAACTTTTTCACAGGAAAGTTAGAGCATGTTTCATGCAGGTGTATATAACTTGCTGCAGGGTCACATCCCCAAGGGCCACACAGTGCAAATGTAAATTTTCCCTCTGCTGCCTGCAGTAGCTATCCTCACTTGCTCCATTCCTCTTCACTAAACCTGATCCACTTTGTGTCTACTACGTCCACCCTCACATTGAGAACTTATTTGCTTCAATGCAAAAATAACATGAATATTTCCCCTTGACTTCTCTTGGTGCAGCTTGTAATAGATTTGCATCTGGAAACACTGTACCATATTCTTACACCATTTTACAGCAGGAACTGCTGAGTACTTTGGCTCGCTTACAAATTCCCCAATTCACTAAATATAATTGCACTGTGATTCATGTCTTTGCTAAATCTAAGCAAGTTGTGGGCATGGTTATTAGCATCACATTAAGCCTTAGGACTAAAAAGATTAGCAAACTTTTTTTTTGTTCCCCTGGACTTTGACACTTAGCGTATAAATTACATTGTCAAAGTGTTTAAGGAAAACAAAGTGCAATTATGACAGGAATTTTTTTTAGTTTAAATTGAACTACTTCAATTTAAAGAGTTTAGCAATTGTTATGTGGCAAATTATAGCATAATCTCAGCATTTGTTTATCTGTGGAACAGCATAAACCTAGCATAGAGTAATGTTAAGTATTCTATTCAAAAATTGACTGTGCAATTTCTTAGTTTCAACAAAATTTCACAGTCAAGATGCTGTTAGCTTCTGCAGTGACATGTAGCGGCACAAATAAGCCACTGGATATCTCTAGTAATCCCCATCATGGAGCTCATTTTAACTTTTTGAATTACTACCACTGGCCCACTGAGCCACAAAGGGGTTCACTGACTTCAAGTTTAAGTTTTGCTTAGCTTCAGAACAAAACTTTCGCTTTTCTTCTGTGCTTCTCTGCTGAAATAAACCTGTGTCCATCTGGTATGCATCAGCCATGATCAGATGACCATTCATCTAGACTAAGATATTCTGGCCTCTCGTTTTCTATTGCTACGTAGAACTTTCCACATCTACAAGTACGTTTGAAATTTTTGATGCTTTCTTTTTTTTTTTTTTTAGGAGACTCGAGTTTTTAAAAAGGTGTGAAGGGAAAAAAAAAAAAAAAAAAGATAATTCTAGGCCCAGGTAGAACGGATAAACTTTGTTGGTAAGAGATAATAGCATTGACTTTAACAAAGCCTCAAACTGTATCAAGAAGCAGCAAGAGTGATTGTGTGAATCACTCAGGAATCACTTCTAAAGTTTCATAGAGGACTTTTGGAGGATGAGGAAAGTGAAGCAAAAAATAATAGATCTAATATTCTTAATGGCCAAATCGGTAATAAAGATGTCTTGCTAGTCCAGCTGACAGGTGGTAATGACTTCCTCCTTAAATAGGGTTAGATCTCTTATATTCTATCTCAGCAAGGTCAGTACAAAGAATTGTGCTGGAGGACTTGTGGTTAGGGAGAACGTAAGCATCATCCATCACTAGAAATCTACGATAATATGACAGTACAAACAGTATGAGCTGAACTTTAAAAGTCTCCTGCATTTATCATCATTCATTTTATCAAATGTATAAAATAAGCAGATTAAAAGAACATATTTATCTGTAAAAGCAAAAAGAAAATCTGCCTTATTAGCAGTTCAGAATAATTGCTGTGTTTCTCTTCAGCATTTTACAGATAAATTCAATTTCTTGAAAACTAAATTATTTAAAAATACCAGTTCTTCTTGTCATTAACCTCATATCCAGCACGAATCTTGTGACAATTGATTCTCACAGAAATTATACATTGAGACATTTTCAGATACAGTGTGCTAAAATGCTTTTGACAAAGAACAAAGGAGCTGAAAATATTTTGTTGTTTTTACCAGAAATCTGTAACATCAAGACCCCACATATTTTTGGTGGCTGTTCATAGGTGCAAATCCAGGTTTACTCCTTATCAGGCAAAATAACATTGCTTTCCTATTTTCAATACACTCAACTCACACACAAAAATATAGGAGACCTGCAGAGAACTTTGAGATGCCCCATACAGAAATACAATTCATTTTAAAGCAACTATGAGAGAGGAGGGCTAGCCCAGCCTGCTAAGTCTAAAGTGAGACAAACCCAGAGAAAACACTGAGTGAGACCCAGGAACATACACTGTCCATAAGCCTAAGCTCAGTAGGCTGGCATTGCTGCCTTCCATGTGTGGAAAGCAGACAGGTGTCAACTAGGCTCATGCTCAGAGCGAGGCTGCTCCACATGCAAACAGAATGAATTTCATTACACAGCATTGGTGTAATTCAAGCCTGGCAATCAAGCTAAACATTATTAGGACAGTAATGCCATAATTGACTTTAATATGACTTCAAAAAAAGGACCCTGAAGTAGTTCTAGCCTAGGCAACATGCAGGTACTTTGCACTTACATAATTCAGTCTGTTTTAATACTAATACATAAATTAAAGAAAGAAAAAGTAATGCATAATAATGATCTTCATCACCCTGTATGAGCTAAACTGCAGCAGAAGAAAAAAAAACACAAACAACAGGGCATCAAACAGCAGAAATAGATTTAAAAAAAAAAAAAAAAAAACAGTGCTGAAGGGAAGAAATTTATTCTGATCAGAGGCAGGTAAGAATAATTACTAGCTACCTTACTTTTCCTCATCAATTCATCCATCCCAACCCTCAGCCCTTCCCATTATGATAACAGTCCTAATGGCTGTAATGCTTTGCAGCTGGAAACAGGATAAGATTTCCATGACTGTTTTCTTCTACAAATGTTGCTGTCAAAAAGAAGAGGACAGAACAGACAATGAACAATTTCTTGCTTCATTTGCAACAATTTTCTTTTTAACCCCAGGACTCAGTTTAATTACAGTTTCAAGCATTGGTTCAGCTGATTTCTTTCCTCTGATAACTTAGCAATTGCTCATGTCTCTGTTTACCCTGTGCTATCATTAGCAAAAGTGCACAGCACTGAGCCTGACATCATCACCTAAAATCTAAACCCTGACAAACAGATATATTAACACTTTTTGTTTGTTTCCTTTAAAAATAATGGCTGTAACCCAGGAGACTGACCTAATTAACTTTCTGAGAGAGTAGTTCATTAAGCTGATAATTAACAAATATACGTCTCTGATGTCTGCATGATAGTTACAATACCAGGCAACGTCTATGAGCAAAAGAGATAATTAGGGATGTTTTCTAATTTATTTTTTTAGGGCAATCTAAACAGTGTTGTTTGTGGAAGAGGATGTGATATAGAGCATGTCAAGGCAAGAACTGCAAGCATCATTTAACCACTGTTTTTTCTGCTTTCAATTATTTAGATTTGAAGTAAGAGTTCTGCTTTTCACCTGCAAGTAACAGGAGAGCTCTGAAACACTAATATATTAATTCCTCATCCACCGAAAATAATCCTCACTCCTGCTGTGACTCATTCTGTGTGCCATGCTTTAAATCAGACTGAAAGGGGCAATAAGCAGTTTGCTGTCACTGGTGGCTGCAAACAAAGTGCATATAAACACATGGTAGGGCAACTGTTTAAGGGCTACAGAAATAAAGCCCTGCTGCGAAAAGCTCAGTTTTGATCAGGAGTAGATGCACCATTTGTTGTCTAGTTTTTCTCACCAGTCATAGGTAAAATTTGTAGCTATGTGTGGTGAGAGCTATAATACTGTGCTTCTTCACAGCATAATGTTGATTGTGTGTATTTTAAAAGTCATGACTATGATTATGAGGCTGCGATTACAAAGAAAAGTTATTCTTTTCTATCACTTCAAATGGATGTCTCTCTAAATGTAGCTGATGTAGTTAAATAAGTGTAGTTAAATAAGCTGATGTAGTTAAATAAGATTACAGAAAATAAAACGACAATTTTAGCACAATCAAGGGGCAAGAAAATCTGTACTTATGGATGAGAAAGAAATATTCCTGAGCTAGTTTTAAACAAGGGTACATATCTAGAGGAAATAAATGTAGTGTGTACACATCTCATACCTCCTAATGCATCATGATAGAGTACACAAATGTAGGACAACATGCTTCTCCTAAGTGTCCAAGACATCTCTTGATTTTCCTTGAAATATAAATTCAGATATTAAACAGAACAGATAATTCAAAATAGTTATTTAACTAAAATACCTGTTTAAAGTATTTACTTATATAAAATTGAATTTAAAAGTTTAATGTTTGCCTGAACAAGCTCTCTTATACCTCAGCATAAACCCTTAAACAAGTTAGTTTTATTTTTAATATTATTTAATTGTCATACACATATACATATTTTTGCTGCAAGCTACACGTATTGTGCTACTCACTGTAGTTAAAAGAGTTAGTAGTTTCCTTAAAAATTATTTCTTTTGTATATCACAGATTTTACCAAGAAGGCAAGATGACAAACAGGCAATTTGAAAGTATTCTGGCTTGACTTTATCCACATTCTAGAATGCTTGATTCTTGACTGTCTTTGTCATGTATTTTATAAACATTTTATACATGAAAACACAGTAAGATTAAAGTGAATTGTTGTTATTATTCTGCAAGATTCATGTTGAACTATCTTATAGTATTTTCTTTCTTATTTCTAATATGTTAGTAATCATATATTAAAAATAATATTTTGGTTGTCTTCACCTCATTACAATTTTCTAGTAGTATACCTTCTACAGCACATAAGTTTTAGTGTTAATAGAGTTAATACTAGCTCTACAGGATTTCTACTTTTCATACCTTAACATTTTTCCCTTATTATTATCTGCCAGTTTTTCACTTGTTCCCTTCATATTTTACTCGCTACACATTATTTTATTTTTTCCTAAACTTTGTCTATTTTCTCATATTTTCTGTGTTTTAGCATATCTAAACCTCCATCAAACATTTTTCCTAGATGTGTGATGATTTGCATTCTTTCTACTTTTTTTTCCTTTATAAGGGAAAAGAAAAGACTTTTGAAATTCTTTGCTTTTCCTATCAGATCTCATTGGGTTGTTAAGGTGCTAATTATATATTTTACATGAGAAAGAAAAACAATATATGCTTCACATCATATCATACGAAACAAATGGTAAAATAATTGTAAAAAAATAGAGAAGTGTGGCAGTACAAGAAAAACTATTCAGAGCAGCAGCTGTGAAGCAAGATAAACAGCATGGGAACCAAGGACAGCTCTAGAAGAAGAGAAAAAGCAAATGGCTCACAGCTCATTGTTTAAGTGCCCGCATGCACGGTTATGGAGTGCTTGTAGAACACTGTTTACATGTAAAGGTGCATGGAAAAGTTCTAAGGGCAGATGGGAAAGCTATAAAAGGAAACTTGTGAATGTATGTAAGTGATGTGAGAACTTGTAATAAACGATTTAGATCATTCACATCTGAGTCTGTGCATCAGACACTGCATAGAGGGACTCGTGGTTTGAAATTATTTTCTAGTATTTTAATGTGTAACATGAGGCAAGTCTTCTAATATAGAAAGTGTCTTAGAAATATGTACCTAATGCCAGTCCAGATGCCAGACAAAGAAGGCATTAAGGCAGAACCAAAGTGATAAAACTTTCTTTTGTTTTTGTGGGGTGCTGCATAACACCTCGTCCCTGCTTACTCATTTAATTTCCAGTTGCATCCTGCCACAAAAATGATTAGTTAACTTTTCTGCACACGCATGAACTGGGTTTTATAAATACAGTCCCAACTTGGAGTTCCCCAAATGAGGACCCTAGAAATGATTTTGTGTAAGGAATAAAATGGCAGATCCTGGTTTCCCTCTCCACATACCTTCTACCTTGAATTTTAATTCTTTTTTTTACTATAATTTACTTCTTAGGTCCCTTCCACTGTTGTGTGGTTGTGAAGTTTAGTTAAAAATAAGGGCAGGTAGACAGTACACATGCTTCCGCTTTGAGGAATCCATCATTTACTGCTACCCAGGAGCAACGCTCCATTAATCTTCCCATATATTTTAAAGTGTTCCATTGCTGTTGGAGCTGCACAGCCTGCAGCATCATTACTTGCACTACTAAAAGCCTAGAGAAACGTTCTGTGAAACTATTCCTCAATAAACCTGTGCAACCTTCACAGTGCCTCAACATAAAACTGCTTCATTTTCCTTCTTCCTCTGAAATAGGCACATCCTTACTTCCAATCTTCAAAACTTTCATTTAAACTCATTTCTGGCCTATTACTGTATCTTTTCAGATGAGAATGCTTTTCTTTCCCCAGTATATCTTGATTTCATGCTGTGAAACCTGTGTTTCCCAAGACACTGTCTTTGTGCTACTCCTCCTTGTTCACTGTTCTGCCAATCGGGGCTCAACATTTCCATTACTTCATAAAACAGTTATCAGAAAATTCACTGTGGAATGCACCTGACAAAGGAGCTACTAGTTAAAGCATAGGCTTTGTTTTAGGTTTTGGACAATGGCATCTAATAAAAAAAGCAGCAAGCAGAGAAGAAGATACTACTGTGTAGGAAAACTCATGAAGTCTGGTCTCCTATGGGCAGAAGTTCTGGGTTTGAGTGTGTGCTACCTCACTGCCTTCTGCTTCATGGAGAAATAGTGAGGGAGGAGGTCAGCTGCAGTCAGGGAAGGCAGCTGAATTGCAGTGATGGTAAAGAGAGCAGCACTCCAGCAGGGCTGAGGGACTGCAAATAACAACCAAGGCTTGAAATAGTTTGCAGGATTTTGCCCAGAATTGGAGCATTTCATAGTTGTTCAAGATCTCTGACTGCAATCAGAGAAAAGCACAGACAAAATGTTCTGATTTAAGAAATAGCAGTAGTCACAAACTAGCATTAAATATGGCCGAGAATAGCTATGGGTGAATGTTTTAATACTGGAAAAGAATGATGGCCAAGATTCACTCTAATATCTAGCAATTCATGTACTTTCAGTAAGAAAAAAATGAGTCTCTAGAACAGTATTTTGAACTCTTGACTCCAACAAGTTCCTGTTCCCATATGATTGCGATGGTTTAAGAGTGAGGCTTTACTGACTGCTATTCGAAAGGGTACTGAAAGAAGAGGTTGAAGGTGAGAAGAAATAAAGGTCTAGAGACTGAATAGTTCTTTTACTCAAGAGAAACCAAAAATGGGTCTTATATTTACATGTTGTTGAAACATTTACACTAGAGAATCCTGGAAAAAGGCTTTAAAATACTGCTGTGAAAAGTATTAGGTTCCTATTTACTATGTTATTATGCCACACGCCCTTTGGAGATTGAGACAACCAGTTTGTTGAGCATCTTGTTTGAGTGTAATTTTACCAGGCCCAAGGGCCATCTCCATAGCTCCTGTTAATCCAACACGCACACTGTATGCTGGTCTGGCAGTAAACAGAGTCCACTGTGCAACCATGTAGCTAGGGACCATGGCTAGCAGTGAAATAAGATAAAGTAAAAGAAAAAAAAAAAAAAGCAATTCATAGAAAATGAGACCAGGAAACAAAAATGTGAAAATGAGACTGGGAAACAAAAATGTTAAGGCTTTATTTTCAAAGAGTATTTGATGATGTAAATAGCAAGCTACATTATAGTCTTCACATCTAATTAAGTTGTGGAATATAGGCAGTAAAACTAGGTTAGAAGTTCAGCAGAATTCTCTTCTTAGTGGAAAAAATGGCATGATTCAGCCCCATAGATGTAACTATAAATGTCAGGGCTGACTAGATGATCCATAACAGCATTGCTCAAAGTATTCCTTTTCCACATGAACGTGCTCACAATAAAAGCCATTCCCACTCCCAGCTTCAAGAGAACAGAACTGCAGAAATGCATAACCATCTTCTTGGTGCCAGGCTGAATACGCAAAAGGTAAAGATCTGTCAGAATATTGTACAAAAGTACACCACTTCACATGCCCAGAGAACAAGACATTCAGTATGATCTTGAGAGCAGAAGTTGCTCAATTGTTCATTAATTGGTCTGAAGAGGAAAAAAATAATAAATGTACGCAGTATAAAAAAAAAGAAAATATAGGTAAGTTCTCACTGAAAGATAAAGCAGAAAATAGGGGATGTCTGTCATTTATTTAGTCTGAAACACAACAAAAATATTGTTACATTTCAAAGGTAAAAGAGAAAACAAATTTAACAGTGCTTCGTAAGACATTTCAAAATACATCTATATAAAAAATGACAAAAAAGAAAAGATGTCCTCAGATGCTTATGCTGACATCCTGTGCTGTAGATATAATGAAGAGATGAGGTGGATTTTTAATTTTGACAGGTTACAAATCAATAGTACTCTGAGAAATAAAGCTGTGTGTCACAAAATCCCATTTTCTATGTTACTGGTTGTAAATGCCTAAAGCAACATATCTTCTGAGGGCTTCTCTGATTGTTTTGGTTATACACAGGTGAGAAGTAAACTCAGGTCCCATATGTTCTTTCACAGCACTTCAGAAAGATGTTTTATTGGGAAGCAGAGATTTTTTTCTCTCTAAAAGTTGAAGACAAGCAGAATACACCAAGGATCTTTTTTGAGCACAAAAACGTGATTCTACACTTTCCACTGAATCAATCTAGAAGCTGAAGTAGACTATCAGGATAGGTTGCATGATCCATAAACCCCACGTCTCTATTACTGGAATTATGAGCATTATTGTAGGACTTCGTAGATCTTACAACTACTCTGCTGTAAAAGAAAGTGTGTGGAGATATGTTTGAACATTGCTGGTATTTCAGCTGCTATAATACCATTTCACTGACATGAGCAAAGGGCCCTTTACGGATGGACTTTAGCTGAAATTTAGCTCATTACTGCTGATAGAAATATTGAAGCTAAGTGGTCTCGATATCAGCAGTAAATGTGAGGACTTCCTTTTTTTGGCAATAACATTGTTTTGAACAAAATAAAATGTTCAGTTCTACTGACTAAGAGCTCTCAGGATTTCTAGGACCTTAAAATATGGGACCTTAAAATATCCACTGACTCTAGGTGTAACTCACATAGTGCTCTTTTTTCTTTCTTTTCAGTTCATACCAGAAGAATTTGGACAGCTGACTATTGTAAGACTCAATATGACCTTAGAAGGGAGAATATTTGCCAGTATTTCATCTGTCAAATTTATTCTTGATCATATAATCTGGTTAAATATTAAGTCATTTCATTCCAAGTAGTAGCATAGTATTGTGCATTAATGCAGCCAAGGGGATGTGAAGAAGTGCAGGGGAACAAGTTAATGGCATTGCTGACCTGAGAAAGATCAGGAACTGACTCTAACAAAGGCAACAGGATTTCAGAGACAGATTCCATTTATTCAAATTTTAAATATTATTTGTATTTTATTAGAAAGAAGTAGTGAAAATAAAACAGGTAGTGCTTCAGAGAATGGAAATACGCACAGAGATACAAGTATTCTTAAATATTAATGTAGTTCCTGAGTCATTAAGGCATTTCTTTTCCATTAGTCATGAAGAAAAAAAAGAAGATTAAAAATGAGGGGTGATGGGTATTTATATGGGTGGATTTACCCATCTGTCTGTCTAATCACAAGCAAATTCATTTTTTCTGCATCTGTATATGTGTGTATACAAATACAAATAAATACATATATTTGCATATTAGACACCATTTGCACTGTGACCATTTCATGAGAGAAAGAGCTCTACAAACAAATAACAACAGATTGAAATTTTCTTTGTAACCAAGTGGGTTACAGAGAGGTGGGTAGAGGTTCATATATGCAGTGGTTACTATAGTTACAGCATCTCTCTCTGGCCCTTTAATGAGGAACTAATCACTTTATTCTCTGTCCAAGACTTCACATTTCACATGTTCATTTCTTCACCCACACCTGACGTTATTTTCTCCCCAAGGAAAGGCAGATATTTATTAACCCTCCACAGCAAAAAAAGTTCTTTGACTACCTAATCCCAAACCCTGAGGGAGAAGAAACAGGATTTTCAGAGAAGTGCTGTGATTAAGAGGAGGCAGGAACCTCCTGTGTCATGGCAGTGAATAACACTTTCCACCTCACCATAGCTCCCAGCAACCCTAAAAGACTGCCAAGAGAGTCTGTACCTTACACTTCTGTTACCACCTGTTATTCAATTAAATATCAGAGATGAAGGAAAAAAAAAAAAGAAATCAAAATTTACAAATGTTTAATGAACAGCTTGAAAGCATGCCCAAAAAATCAGTAGTTCCTAAGAATAAAGACATCACAGGCTCTATATGCACACATACTGGTTTTTTCCCCTCTGAAATTCTGTCTTTGTCTTTATGTTTTGACAATGCATTTTACTGAGCACATACCTAAGCTAAAAATTAACTAACAATAGCAAATGCAATTCAGTGCCTCTAAATAGCATGCATTTCTATTATTTCTGTAAGCTACACCTTTCTATCTTTTCAGATGAACTTACAGCCAGGCTTAGTGCTAAAGTAAAACAAAGGGTTGTATTAAGCTGTGTCACAGATTTTCCTCTGCTTAACTGACAGGCTGAAATTACCCACGCTTGGTCTTTGCCTCAAGGAAATGATGTTTAAATTCACCAGGGATTCAATCCTGTGTGCAAATATATATATTTGCCTATGCCTCTCTCTTATCCCTCTTGACTTTTGAAAGCTTTGCCATTTATCAGACAGATGTGAGAGGTAGACACTTGAAGGTACCATTTTCAATACCATAAAGACTTTAAGATATATCCTGTCTTTAACACCTTAAAAATATTCTGATACTTTTATGTTTTTAATTATATCTCAGTATTTTTTCAGTAATTTCATGGTGATATTATGTTCTGTAACTATAGATGACCAAAGAGAGAGAAGGAAAACTGTGCAAATGCTGAGCCGTACAGTGTGTTGCGATCTCAACCCATAGGCAGCTGAGAATACACACAAGACACAAGAAAATGGATATCTTTGGTTTCAACAATGAACAACATTTTATTGAAATACTAAGAAGCAAACAAAATATAAAAAAATACACACAACAGTTTTATTACATTAGATTTAAGAGAGGGAAAGTATGGTTATCTGTTTAGCGAAGGGTTCTGACTTCTTTTTACAAATTCATTATTATTATTAGGAGGAATACATTTAAATTTAGCATGTTAGTGCTCAGATATAATATATGGCATGAAACCTGACAAAGGTTTAACTGAACTGTCAATGCAAAAAGTCACTGCAATCTACAGGAGACTTTTATATCCTTTGGGGATTGTATCATACAACAGTTTTAAGGGCACAGTACAGACAAGATAACTTATTACTTGGTTTGTCTTCAGCCTCTCTATTCCTTTTAAAGAAAGCACGTTCTCAGTATTGTGCACATCTAATATAAATATGTGTTGAGGGTAAACATTAGGTTTGTCAGTTCAATTTGGAGGCCCGCAGACAAACTGGCGTTGTCCACCTTAGGCTGACATACACTATAGGATATCATAAACGTTGGTAGGAACTGAATTGAAGAGATTCTACTGCTTGACCTTTGTTTTTCTTCCCAGCTTTTTTTTTCATTTGTGAATGTTTTTTAACAAAGACTGAAGCAAGTATCTGAGGAGCAAAAAATACCATGCAAACAGAAGACTGAGGTAACATTGTTCCTTGTAGAAATGTTCTCTAGAAAGATTGTTTTCCCTTGCTAGCTAATATCTTTCCTTTTTTCGTAAATCAAGGAAATGGGAAAAAAAGAGTTTTTCAGACCAGAAAGTGATACAGAGACATTACCCAGTGTGATAGATGGCTGCATGAGCACAAAAAGAAAAGATATTTTAAGAAAATATTAGCATCCCTAATTCCCGAAATGGTTACTGTCTTTAAGTACACCTAACCTTGCTCAAAGGCCCTTACTGATGGTTACAATTACTTAAAACAACAGTAAGTACATTCCATATGAATCTACACAGATTTTGAACACACTGATAAAGTAGGTGGCATCATCCTGAGTTAGACTTTTTCTATCTAGTGAATTAAAAATACATTTTGTTTCCATAGCACAATCTGAATTGTAAGCACTATTTCTTTCCATTTCAGATAGGCAGGAATATGAAGCCTAAGCAGTGATAACAATTACCTTTGCTAGACCTTGCTTACAAAAATACCTTGCGTTGGGAAGGTGACATTTTGTTGAACTCTGTTAACAAGGCAGCTAATAAGTTCTCCCCCGAGCTGCAAAACATTTTATAATAGGAGCAGTTGCCTATTTGCATATGAAAGACAAAAAGCAACAATTAAACTAATCTCCAGAAGATCAATTACTTCATCATTCCAGTTCTACACATAATTTGTCATATCATATTAGCTTTTCCTTTTTAAATGTCGTGCACAGAATAACCATTTCTTCCTGACACATCCTTCTGCAAGGCAAATGAACAAATAATATTTTTAAATACTTCTGTTCTATTCTAAATAGAAAGTGGGTCACTGGGTTTGCAAACAGTTATCATGGCTTTCGCTGAGATAGAGTTAATTTTCTTCAGAGGCTCACATGATGCTGTGCTTTGGATTTGACGATTAGAATACATACATTGAATGTATATGAGTATGCATACATACTGAAGATAAGAAGATGGTTTCAACAGTTGCAAAGATTCTGAACCCTCAGTATAAATAACTACTGTAGATGAAAACAGTTTCATGAGGAATGTGTATGCATGAAATTACGTATGATATTTGAGGAGATGTCACATGATAACATTGCTGCTACTAAACACAGAGAAATTGCAAAGTGGGAGTGAATGTGCATTTATATATTTCTTAGAGATTAGAAATAAATAGCATTTTTAAGTTCCTGAGTTCAGTAGCTGGAATCTGTCCTTGGTTCTTCGTGGAAGATGCTGACGCAGCCTAACTTAGTATACCACCACAATACATGAGCCTATGAGCCTGTCGTGAGCCTTTTGTCTTGATGGTTGTTCAAGCCATTACTTAGTAGCAATGAAGATGAGATTAACCAAACTAAATTAGGCAAACACTCATATATTTAACTTCCATTCATCACCAATAATTACCAGTCAAATTTAAATACATTCACATTCTGAATGATAAAATAAAAATGTCCTTAGTGGAAGTATTTCATTACTTATCAACTCAAAGGGAAAATTGGGTTATTTATGAGCTAATGCTCAGACTGTTTGAAAAGAAAAGCACATACTAATGTTTTACATGTTAGGATTTCCTGCTGTTTTACAAAAATGAGTAAGTCTAAAAGCAAATAATCTGCTAATGAAAACACCAACTAAATATACAATAATTTAATGTCCTAAATTGATCATGAAAGCAAAACAAGGCAATGTACCGCATAAGCTATCTCTAAGTGAGGAGATAATGTCTTGGAATAAAACTCTGCAATAGCTTTATTTTTAAAAGTTAGGGTTTCACAACAACAACAACAAAAATCAATTTGCAGTCAATGTAGAACATGTGATATGACCTGAAGATAAGTAATTAACTTATAAAGCTATAAATACTTGAAAGGTCGATAGTGATATCCCCATGAGCAGAAAAAAAGAGAAATTCAAACTGTCCATTGCCACAGCATGGTTCTGTTCATGTTCACATTCAATCAAAACTCGCTATGATTTATGTGACACAGACAAAGGAGGAGATACAAACCTAGAAATAAAGTTGCTGACTGGAACCCAGGACCTTCTCTGGCCTCAATTTGTGCAAAGGTAAGTTTAGGTTGGACATTAGGAAACACTTCTTTACAGAAAGGGTGCTTAAACACTGGAATAGGCTCCCCAGGGAGGTGGTTGAGTCACCGTCCCTGGATGCGTTTAAGAACCGTTTGGATGTGGTGCCTGGAGATATGATTTAGCAGAGCGTTGTTAGAATTAAGGTACTATGGTTAGGCTGCGGTTGGACTTGATGATCTTTGAGGTCCTTTCCAACCTGAGTAATTCTATGATTCTTCTGACACCCTAAAGCAAGGTGTCCTCATTCTTCAACAAGTATGCCTGCCTGCTGCCTCACAGCGAGTTAGATGTTTCCTTGACATAGCAGTGGGCCCAACCTAATAAATCCTGCCCTTCAGATTATTTACTAGGCTTGTTTTTTGACTTGGAGCTGGCTCAACTTCAGCCAGCACGAAGTCTGGAGAGAGACAGCCCACTTCTACTTGCAAAATTGACTAGATAAATCAAAAGTCAAACTATTCCTTGCTTTCCCTTAAACCTTTAGTTTGCTCTTGCACAGAGGCATAGATCTAACAGAAGAGATATCTTATGCCCAGGAAGGCATTTCCCTAGAAGAGGACAGATTTGAAAGTCTTAATGTTGCTGAATATATCTAACCTAAATGTTCTTCATCCTGATGGCATAACTGAACCTCTATATCTACCTCTTTTCCCCAAAACAAGATTCTATCACCACATCCTATCCAGTACAGGTGCACCCAATAAATATCTACATTTTTACTTCTGTACATGAACTTATATTGACATGGTACTTTGGAGGGTTGTGTGAGGGTAATTGACTTTCAAGTGAATTGGAAGTTGATCTGCCAAGATAAGCAGATAAACCCCGAGTGGTAATCTAGGATCTGTGTAATCTAGTCAGCTCACAGTCTTACTGACTTGCTTACCACCCTTTAGGTATCAGCTGTACCCATCCTTGGCTGTTATGTGCTTTCCTACCAACTCACTTTCTTCTGTGGTACAGATCAGCTTCTGACTTAAATATATCCCTTTCTGATGCCAGATGAAGGAATAGTTTGAATAAATAGAAGAAATAAGATTTTCCATGTTTGTTTCTGAGTCGGACTCATTGTTGCCTTTCATTCTCCTCAGGATTGATTGTGGGGTACCTAGATGTACATCCATTAGCTTATTTAGTCTAGCAAAAAGGGATTTGAAGGCAAAATGCTATGGTGAGACTTAGGATGTTCTTGAACCACCGTGTTTACACACATCACAGCCAGTGGACATCTATGATTCTATGATCTCCTCAGTATCCCATGCCACCTGAGGGTCTCTGCAGTGCATTCAGTCCCCCGCAGCAGAGATCACCTTAAGCCAGATGGGATTTTTTAGAAGACTTGGCATGTTCTAAATTTATATCTGCATCACATTTCACTAAGTACGACACAGAATATTTTTCTTCTTTCTCTATATTGATGCTTCTTTTTCTGGGATGGTGAATTCCATTGCCAATTTCCCACTGTAGGATGACTTTTCACAGGAAAAAAAAAAAAAAAAAAGGAAAAAAAAAAAAAAGAAAAAGAAAAGGGAAAAAAAAAAAACAGAACATGTGGAGTCTCCAAACTTAGCTTTTTAAATTAAACCTATGACTTAAACAGCTATGACAAGCAGTGAATTTCTTGAATGGTTATCAGGCAGAGTGAAACTCAACTGGAAATGATTTACCTGGAACACATTATTGCTACTGCAACATGTAATTCATGCACATAAATAAAACAGAACAAGCTATGTTTTAAATAACAAAAAATCTTAAAGAAATACAGGCTAGGAGGAGTTCATAAAGGCAAGCATTCTGCAGAAAGCTTATATATAATTCCAGACAGTGCATCCATAATTTTAAGGCTTCTGAACCTTGAAATAGAAAACTTGCTAAATAGACTGTTCAACACTATAAGATAGTCTATGGTCACAGTTTCACTAAGTGCTGAAGAACAAAAACTGTTTCTAAATAAAGTAAAACTAACCATGGACATTTAATTCTGGAAAAAAAAAAAAAAAAGGAAAATATTTAATTGGTATTCTACTCAGAAATATATTTAGAAAATTCACAGTGGCATTACTAATTACATTCAAATTTCATTCAAAATTTGGACTTTTTGTGCATTTAAGTCCGGTTATCATTTAAATAAGACAGACAAAAAACAATAGAGTGAAATTTATAAAGTCTGCTTCTATACCCAGATTACACTTTAACCAAGAGTACTTCATTCCTTATAAGGTCTCACTGGTTTCTAGAGTCAAGCTGGGTGCTGCAAAGCCTAATTTCTTGCCAATTAAACCCCTATTTTATCTAGACCCAAACAGGTACTGGTGAAGTTATGCACCCTTTTTAGTGATGCATTGCACATCTGAGCGCTGCCACACCAGTGCTACCACACTGCTTTGTTTTACCTTAAGAATCTAAGCAAGGTGCATCTGCAGCCATGAGTACATGAGTGTTTTAAGTTGAATGTTAAATTGAAATTAGCCCAACCACTCCTGTGGGACTGATGAAAAAGCAACTAGAAGATGAGAGCTCTGTGGCAATTTCCACAACTGATTTCAAGGAGAAATACTGCATGCATCAATGGCAGCCTCCTCTTTTGTGTTTAATTGAGCATTTCATTTGCAGAGCACCCAGCTTAGCTATGTAAGTACACATTTAGGCTTGAAATACACTCAGCAACTGCAAAACATGTTAAGCCAGGAAAGCCAACAGGCAAACGCATGGAGGAATTGTTAAAAATTGAATGGTAGCTTGCAGTTTCACTGAAGTACCAAAGACGTTCAAGGTATTGAGATTTTGCAAGGTCTCAATGTTATTAAAAAAAAAAAAAGATCTTCAATGAAAAGTAGGAGAGGAATATTTGTTTTTCTTTCAGCAGCAGAAAGCTGCATTAAGGGCAACAGGATTATCTAGGCTGGCATAAAAGCCTGCCTACATTACATTCTGTTTTTAATTTCATTCTCCATTCCCAGTTTCAGCAGCCTCTTCCTAAAAAGAAATGATCCACAACATTTTCAAGCATGGATAGTGAAGCAAAAGCTGTCCTTATGGTAACAGATTTCAACTTCTCTTTACTAGCTTAATTCTGTACTTGCCTTGAAAAATCTCACCCTATGCTGTTCTGACGCTTCAAGGATGACCCACTGTGCTGCTGACAAGTTTACACTCCTCTGAAATTGAAGGAACATGAATATATCCATTGCATAACAAGATGGTTGTAAAAAAAAAAAAAAAAAAAAAAAAAAAAAAAAGCAAGATAATCAGCTTAAAAATTTAATGCTGTCACAGGTTTAGATGAAGTATTTTTTAAGTGGATACACTGTGTGAGCTTGACTCTAGCCCTCCCTTGCATAAACATTAGAAGGTGAAAGCAGATTGCACTCACTGGAAGTGCAGTTATTGTTCTGGGACCAGAGGCAGGACAAAACATCAGGCCTAGTGGTCTAATGCTTATTGCATCTGATAAGCAATGCGCCTTCACAGAGAAGGGAGATGAACTGCAACCTGGTGAACACTGTGGAGTTTTAGCAATAGATATGCATCACAGCACACCTTACAATACCAGTCTCAGTTATTGATGCCTTCAGTCCAATTTACAGCAGATAGAGGAAAGCCTAAGCCTTCAAAAGTCAGAAAGTGCACTTTCACCAACAGAGGACTAGGATGCAGTGTGTTGAATGATGACCTTCTGCCATGCACTCGTGGAAACTCACAATCAGAAAAACACGCTTAATTTTTTTTCAGCTTCCTTCAACTTCCTATTAGGTGGGGATCAGACTATGGATTTTACTGAGTTGCAGTCATTGTGGTATATTTTAATATCCTTTTATAACTCAGTAATTGCATTCATTCCACCCTCGTCATAAGACCTAGGAATTATTTCAATCCTTTGCTGAAAATGAATACAAGAAAGCATGAAAAATAAAATACCACTTTGGATTTACTTCATATTATAGAAAAAGATACAAAAGAAAAGAGGCTGGTATCTGGATAAAGGCTAGTGAACATTTACAGACAGCACAGTGTTAACAAAAAATAGACCTAATAAAACCTGAAATATCTGTGAGAATAAAATACTACTTGCATTTGTGCATGAGGGAAAAAAAAAGAAAAAGAAAAAGAAAAAATGAAAGGAAAAAAAAAAGGAACCAGCAAGCTTCATAAACTCCAGAGCAGCTGAACATGTGTAATTCCATTTTGTTCTAATCTGTGCATTTTATCAAAGTCTAATCTATGCTGTCTCCAGGTAATGAGAACTAAAAAAATCACTCATTTAAATTCTTACCACTCTCAGATGGGCACCAAGATTTTTAGGTAATCATCACATCATCACCCCACAGGATCAATGAGAACAAAAGAAATGAAACATACTGTTTTTTCTATGTAGGCTTTCTGGAAAGCCTTTTTTTAAGGCTCTGAGACTAAGTGGTTGAAAAAAAGAAAAAAAAATAGCTTAAAAATGCAAAGGTTCTTGAAAAATGTGTGTAGATAAAAACATGTTGTAGTCTTCCGTGCTTGAAAATACTTTCATTTCCCTCTGTGACAAAAAGCCACAGAAATGTACGAAAGACAGATGCAGCAGCCAACAACTTGGAAAGCAAAAGCTCTAGCATGGACCCCAGTAACAGCCACTGCATACCCAAAGATTGCACCTGGCCCTTTTATTTGTCTGGTCTGCAAACAAATTCTAGGATTACCACGTGTCAGAAGTTTGTAATAACTCAAAGTGTTGCATCAAAGGTTCCAGAGATTTGGGAGATTTTAGTAGAGATTTGGGAGATTATTGAGAAAAAGGTAAGACTAATTACAAAAAGCATCAGTCCAGGGAAGAAATAGAGAATTAAAATGTGAAAACCTTGATGGAAAAAGGGAGAGTACAGCTGACTGACCACCTGCTCCAATAGAAGCGTGAAGAAATCAATTGGCTTTCCAGTTGACTGTGGTATGCAGTCACTGTTAGTAAATGGCAGTATTAAATTAGCTAAACAGACATCAGCAGCAAACTGACACCGAACTCTGGGGACAATTCTTTTTGCTCTCCAAAAAGTTTCTCATTGCAACAGTTAATGTCTTCTTAGAGGAAATCCCTTTAGAATAAAAATGTGGTTCTTTAAAATAGGCCAAAGTTTGGATTGCGAGTATGCCTGGCTTCTTAGTACTTAAGGTTTCATTTTCCACTTCTCTTACAACTACTTTGGAATAGATTAAACTTTAGTATTCATATAGAAACATGAGATATAGTTTGTGGGAACTGAAATTAAACAAAATCTTGTTCTCAGGAGAGTTCACCAAGTTCATTTACTGCAGTCACAATTTCTTTGTATACGAGTCATGATCTTGATTACTGAAAACTGTTGGCTGTAAGTATCTCCTAAACTCAGACATGCTCTTTTCACACCAGTTAACAGCAAGTGAAGCACTGACTGTTTTAGTAACCTTCATTCATGTTGTGCAGAATTTTCCCAACTAAGGAAAGGAAGACTTTTAGGAAAAGAGAAGAAAAGCAATCTTAGATGAAAATTTATCATAAGGACATTTTTTTCCTACTTCTTGGTGGTGTTTTCAACAATCATCTGCAATTGAGCCATATGAAGAACGACAAACAAAGGATAACACCTTACAGTTCCTGTGGGCCACTGCTTAAGCAAATGTACGTTATCAGTGGGATCCGCTTGTATGTGTAAAGTCACCTCACTTCCAGTGCTTTTTGTAACAGTAATCTAGACCAACAGTTGATTCACAAATAACTTAACAAATGTGCATTTGTACAGAGTAGATCCATTAATCTAGACATATTAATGTATTTTACTGGCAAATATTTTGGCAACTGTGGGCTAGAGCTGTGAAGAGATTTAAGGGCCAGTTGTCCCCATCACTTTAATCTAGAGAATTTGCCTAGGCTGTGGGTCAAAAGGTGCTCCCTGTGCCCCAGGCTAGACTTAGACTTAACACATTTCAACTCCCAGGAGGCTGTTTCAACATGAGGTTCTCAGTCCTCCACTTGACACTGGTATCTCCCCTGTCCACCTTTAACAATCAGGTCTAATGAGGTTTTTCCCATTTGCTCCCTCTCAGAAAGTCACAAAGAAACTCAAAACCACCTCAACCAAAAATATGCCAGAGCAGTGTCTCTCCGTACATAACACACTGCTGGATCAGGACAGCAGTGATTAGATATTTCTTTTATAGCTTCACTATAGGATTAAGAATAAAAAGAAACTAGTAAACACCTTTGAAGTCTTTCCCAGTCTTTGCTCTCAGTACCTGCAGGGCTCACTGCTCTACACCTAATTAGCATGGTGCTGCCAAGCAGTGCAGGTGAGGCAGAGCTGGGGACAGGGCTGCAGCCTGGTCAGGCACAGAGAGTCATTCCTCTACAGCTTGACCACTGTGAGGAGCAGGGAGCAATCTGACTCAGAAAAAGCATCCTGATTTCAGATTTACTGGCAGGCCACTGCTGCGATCACAGCCCTTGTGCTGTTTCACTCCTATCTTTTGCAATCCTTGCAAGCACGAATTTGGAACTGAAATGATTAAACAACGTAATTAGACATTTATTTTAACTCTGTGGGCCAACGTGTTGGCTGAGGCTTTGCAAATGATGAAAACTGCAGCTGCCATGTTCAGCTTTGGGATCAGCTCAGCTGCACTGTGTGTCATCACTTCCCATCCTGCTCTCTTGTTTTAATTAGACTCTCTTGCAGGCAACAAATCAGAGTGATATTCTTCCCAAATGCTGCAAGTGCCCAGAGCAAACTGTGAATACTCAGGGAAAAACAAAAAGACAAACTAGATGTTTGCACTCCTTAAGATACCAGGGCTTTGCAAACAAAATAGCCATGTTCGGGTAGAGGTGGCCTACCACAGCCGCAGCGGTGTCACTCCAGATCTGAGGAATGGATCCTGCTGAGCTATCTATGTGAATAGTCTTGGGTTTCCTGAGGCTCCTGACCCATGCTTTACCTCCACCCTCCTTCCCCAACATCCTTTCCCTCTGTTCCCAGGATAATGCTACCCACAAAGGCTATGACACCAGTCAGAAAAGAAGGCAGAGAGCAGTGGGGATGCCTTACTCATTTCTTCTACCAGTCTACTCAATGAGTGTCACAATTCCTAGAATTAAAAATTCCCATCTGTCTCACTTTTCACCAAAAGCAAAGGATCAGATCAATTCCTATAAATGTGAACACAAGAAAATTGTTTCCCCTTCTTTCTGTGGAAGTACAGGGCCTCTAGATCCTTCAAAAGAAAGACACCTTGCTTTTATCCACCTCTCCCTCCCAGTCCAAAAATTCCTCCTATAAGCAGTACTCTAAGCCTCTCTTCCCTTGCAAGTTCCTACTCCTCTTTAGGACAAATCCTTTTTAAACTTTGTGAGAGAATTCCCACCACTGAGAAAGTTCTAGCAGGAACTTCCCAGGGAAAGCTGCCCAGCAGCATGCCCTGCCTATGCAATACATTGAAGGAAGAGTGCCCTGCACTTCACAAGCCTCTCTAATTTTCACTCCTCGTGACCTGCACCTTCCCCTATACTTCCCAGACAAAATGCTGAATGCAGCAGAGTGCTCTGTGCCTGGCTGATCCAGAGTAAACTGGACGGAAGAAACTTTTCTTTTGGGTAGAAGAACATACAGCTTAGTGCAGAGGGAAATGCTCAAGCACTCCAGGCATTGCAACGCATCCTGAAGTGAAAACTTATCTCCCAGCAATTTCTGGTTGGCTGTAGCTGTAGCTGACCTACTACTAAGTGTAGTAGGAAGGGAGGAGCCACAGCCTCCTAAATAATGATAATAATAATAATAGTAATAATAATAAATTCCATGCCAGACTGCAGCACTTACTTATAGTCATACTAAGTATTGTAAGTACTCTTACAGCTATTTCTGTTCAGCAAAACACTTCCAGACATGATACAGAAAGATCCATTTTAGCAGGTCTCATTCTTTGAAAGAGGCAAACATTTATCTTCCTGGGTTTAGAACTTGGCTAAAACAAACTAAGCATCTTTCAGGTATTCTCTCACTATTGTAATGATAAAATAAAAAATATTCTCAATTAAAAATATATTTCAGACCATTTTCAAATCAGCAGATTGTTTTGCAGGAAGAACTGAACCATTCATATGCAGCATGAGCCATACAGTTACAAGTTAATTACAGAACAAACTGCTGTTTTGAAGGATGATTACAGATGAGGCCCTGGGTGTGCATATAATAAGATGCGTTAATTTGAAATGATCTTGGCTGGGGAAACAGCAGAGCAGTAGCTTTTCTCCTGACAAGATAAAGACAAGCTGCTGTACAGGGGAATAGGAAACAAGATGAATATTGGTAAATTACTGCCTCTGAGATATCAGCACCAGTTTTTACTGAGTAGCAGATTGCTCATGGGAACAATATTAACTGCATGATCCTGGTTCTGGAATTATTAATATTTTAATATAAACCTAATAGAGCATAAGAGGTTGAGTAACTAAAAAAATAATCTGATCCAGGGCTGCGTGGATCCATCGGTAAACTCACCACTCTGGATTCTCACACAATCTCCTCAGGTGAAGGCAAACAAAAGGATTATTCAAATATTGGGCCAGACTAACACAGGAAGAAAACACTGCTTGAACAACTGCCTGTTGACACACTGAAAAACAGATGCCTGTTTGCCAAGGCAGGCAGCTCCCTGAGCAGATATCAGCTTGCAGCATGTATCTGCACTTACAAAAAGAGGTTTAAGAAAATGTATTGAACTGCAAACAAAAATAGTAGCAAGAGCAAGCAGAGCTCAAACAGCTGCATTGCAGTAGATGTTTGTTTTGAACATCGTGACAGAAAATGCTCTCCAGTGTGTGCCTTCAACAAGAATGCCAGGATGCTGCTAGTTCTTGCACTCCCACTGACTGGGATGACAAAGCAATGAGCGTAACTGTCAGGCAGGAAGAAAAAAGCAGAGAGCTCTGCTGAGGTGCTTCAAACAAAAGAACATGAAGATTCCTATGATCAGCACACATCTGATTAGACTGCAGGGTGTACACAGCACAGCAGAGAAGAAAGAGAACACAGACTGATGGGAGCACTGGAGGCATATACGGGACACACAGGTGCACAGCACAGAGAGGGGAAGGCTGGCAAGGCACTGCGCAACAGGAACTGCTGCACAGGACTGAACACTACAGATGCAGAATAATTTATAGACAAACAGATAAACAGAGTAATAACAAACAAACAAAAAAACAGTGAGCAGCCTGTAAGGTCATCACTTCAGAATTGCCCATACACGGGTACTTCTCTGGGGCCTTGGGGTTACAGCTGGCAGGAACTGGTGCTAAGATGATTGCACTAATTCTGACCCCAGCAGTGTTCTGATCCCTCGCCAGACAACCCCAGCTAATGAAATGAAGCCTGCTTACAATTTGTTGTTTGTTTCAAAGCGAATGCTGCGAAGTCACATTAGCAGTTCCTGATGCATTGTAAACCACTGATCTGAGCTGTACAAGGAGAGGTGGGAAGGCCCTACAACAGGCCTTAGTCAACTCAGTTTTTCCCAACATAATGGCACTCAACAACACTCAAAACCTGGAGGTGTTCAAATCCCTTCGACATCCCCCAAAATCTGCACTGGCACTCTCCTACTCTTGCAAATGTTTGCTTCAGCCCATGCAGCTCAGTGCCCAGTTACCAGCCAAGTCTGTAGGAGATGCCACAGACACTCCCCTACTGTCAACCTCAATGCAGCCTGTTTCAAATAGGTCTCATAATTTGTGTAATTCACTCTGGATCAGACACATTTTAAAGAAGGGAGTGTTCACAGAGGCAATGCCACAAGGAACTCTCCCATAGCAGTCCTCCATTTCATTGGGCATCACCCATCCCAGCAGAGCTCTTAGCTCAGGTACCACACGATCCCAGCACAATTAAACAGTTTCTCAATCAGAAGCAGAACACATACAAGCAAAAATATCTTCCTACTAAAATCTAAATAGGTACATCTACAATTTTATTACTCACAGCCCCCAAGCTACTTTAAATATTCAAAATACCATGTTTATCTTCATTGCTCCTTTTTTTTAATCCCACTTGATTTCTCCATTGGAAACACAGAAATGAGAAAAGCTAATTTTAAACAAACCATTTTTATGGAGCTCAACATCCTCTATATTTAATTTATTTTATTAGAGATTCTGAATTCTCAGCTGCTTTTTACGACCCAATAACTTCCTAAAAATTAATGGACCTACTTTATTAATTTTCTTTCCTTCTTACCCTTGCCCAATTAGTGAATCCTCTTAATAATTGATTCATATTAGCCAATCTTTGATTCTGAGTATTTCCATTTTTTATTTCTTCATCTTTCTACTGTTTTAAAACAATATGTTAAGTATCATTATCTTGTCATTATTTACTGAGCAAAAAGCCTTCTATTTGTTTTAGTCTCCTTTCCATCTCTAACTCAGGCTGACTGCTTGTAATTCTCTTTTCCTATTCAGTTGATAGTCATGGGACAAGGGGGAAGGGATTTAAACTAAACAAGCAGAAATTCAGATTGGATGTTAGGAAGGAATTTTTTACGCAGATGGTAGCGAGGCACTGGCATAGGTTGCTCAGAGAGGCTGTGGATGCCCCATTCCTGAAGGCCTCCAAGGCCACATCGGATGGGGCCCTGGGCAGCCTGATGTGGTGTGATGCGATGGGTGGTAATCCTGCCCACGGCAGGGAGTTGAAACTAGATGGGCTTTAAGATCCCCTCCAACCTAATCCATTCTATGATTCCATAATTTTCTGACATCCAAAGCACTTTGCTTAAATCCTCAGCCCTTCTTTGATCATGTGAAAGCACTCTACATGCTTCCTCAAATGCTGACAGTTTTTTTTCCACTGTCTGAAGATTTGTTCACAATATTTTGGATCTCAGATTCCTGATCCTTCTTTTCTTTCCTTCAGAAAAATGGCAAGTATCATCTTTACATCATGTTCTGAACTTCTTAGTTCAATTTTGTCTTCAGCCTCAGTTTCTTTCACTCGATATCTCTCACAGATTAGTCTGCAAATTGAAAAATCTTAATTATAGACCTACCTGTGTTCATACAAAATTTAAAGAGATCTGACATATGTTAATTCAATCCAAGGACGCTTTCTACTACTAGATCTTTTACCATGTTTCCAGTGCTTACCATGCTACTGCTCTATACAAAGGTAAATCCAACAGCAGAAAAAATGAATTATAGTATTAGGAAACAGGGAGGGGTAGGACCAAAGAAAAGATAATTATGTGTTAGCATCTATAGTAAAATCAACTTTCAGCATCTATTAAGATTTGGCAGCTAATCATAAATAAAGACAATATAGACACTAACCTAAATAATAAATCTTGTTATAATAAGCACAATTTTGACCAAAAAAAAAAAAAAAAAAAAAGAAATCACTATTTATACATCAGTTAAACTTATTTCCAAGAACACATGACACTAATGCACCCAACTTCAAAGTAATTCATATTAATTTGGACTTTGACCACACTGCTTCAGTCAATGCACCTGCAGGTTGTGGGATTCTTTAGTGTAACATCTGTCCATTACAGCATTCTGTGTCACCCTCATGCTGACACATTTATTCAGAAAGTCATACAGGTGGAAGGCTGGCAAAACAGGAAAGGCAAGAACATTATTAGATGTGTCTTTTGAAGAGAATTAAGTATATCATTTGAATTGTCAGTATAGGTGATACTGCTTTGGTCACACCCCTCTCCACCATGTCACAGATATCTCCTCAGTGAGGTAAAGCTGAGCTGCAGCAGTTCAAAGTTAAAGGCAATGTTTAGAGCATCATAGTCTAAGAAAAGCTTTTGCAGAAATAACTTTTTGATACTAAAAAAAAAATTACTATTTTGATCTATTTGCATGTAATTCAGATTCTTTTCATCTTTGCCTTTCCATCTTTACCTAAGAAAACTGTCTTGACAGACTGAATACAGTTTGGACAGGAGTAGAAAATTGTGGGGCATATAATGCACCAGTCAGCATGTCACATCATGCAATAAAGACATAGTAGCAGGAGTCCTCTAGGAAAATATATATCCTATATAAATATCCTAAATATTATCAGCAGTAAAAATATGGAGTTATATTTTAAAAGAATCCATCAAAATAATTTTTATTTCTGGTTGTTGGTTTTTTTGTTTATTTGTTTTTTTATTTGTTTGATTCTGAATAAAGGAAATATAACCGATATTTGCTCAAGAATGAACTTTAAGAGCTCACATCCAGGCATATATCCAAGGCAGGAGCAAGAACACTAGAACATTTCCGATACAGGTTATTTAAGAATGTAGCAATAGCAACATCCTCACTTTTTTAGTAGGAGTACAACTTCACTTATTTATTCTCAGGTTTTAAAAGGCTTCAGGGATATTACACAAGGACAGTTTTTACTGGCAACTGCTGAAACAGGAAGTCTTTGAATGAAGAAAGGTATCAAGCTTTTCCTCCTATAATAGCTTGAAGTCAACAGCATTTAGGGTTGGCTTTTTTTATCCCGTAACATTTCCTGTTCAGGAGTCAGAAAAGCTGTTCTCTTTATATAATTGTTTCCTTAAATTGCTGTTTTCAATTTGCATAATGTATCATTTAAGTAAAGGTAAAAGAAGCATTTCATCTTGATAATTTCTGCCAGAGCTGAGATTGCAAAATTGCTTCTTGTTAGAAGGAAATTTTTAAAAAGTGCAATCACTGCAACTTTCCAGATGGGAACTAACATATTTTCAGTGCACTGCAATAGTGTGTTATAGCTATGATTGCTATTCAGATCAGACTAAGAAATGTTAGTTCCAGCTGAGGTAAATTTTATGATTCCAATTCTTAACTATCATTATATATAGAGAGATGTATATTTAGTTAGCTTGTTCCTTGGCTCTATATTTTGTCTTGAATATAAAAAAATGCTCTAAAATTTGACTTTCTAAGGTATGCAGTTTCTCCACTGCTAATATATCATTAAAGCTGATTCTTTTCTCCAGTCTCACTGAAGAATGCAATTCTTTAGCCAGAACATTATTTTACATTTATCAGTTTTTACCTCTTTCAAACTTGAATTCTTGTCTACTATAATTAACAGGTAATGTACAGTACAAACCATACTGGTATGTTAGATCTATTCAGAAGGCCAGATCTAAAAAAATCCACATAATTTCTTGTAAGAAAAACATGGAGGATCGTATCTGATATTTCTGTGGGATTAGCTTTTCATTGCCAGAAATATAGCTGTCATTATGTTGAATAGTATCAGGCAGTTCATAAGTCTGGCAATTGATCTATAATTATATATTGTTTGTACAGGTTTAGTTTGACTCAGCCAAGCATATGACGCATATACTTCTTTTTAAAGTCACAGCTTACATGTTTTAGTCAGGGAGAGAAAGTTTGACACAATCCATTGCCACTGGACTATTTAAAAAATAGTCAATATTTAAAAAATAGTCAAAATGGACTATTTAAAAAGTCAGTCAATTACAGGCAATAAAGAATATACAGAGGATACTGGTTTACACAGTCTCATTCTCTGATTTAACCAAGGGTGATTGCAGGGCTTCTACTGGAGAGGAAGAAAACACACTCAGTCAAGCTGAAGCTCTTCAACTGGATATGATCAGGAAACATCTGTGTTTACCTGGACTCTCCCATGCTCCCATTGTACCTCAAGGAAAGCAAGGTCTAGAGCAGTATAGCCCTGTGCAGATGGTCAGCAGAGTAGAAAAATTTTGTTTGCTTCTGTATGAAAACATTTGATAAAAAAAAATAGTAAAAGGACAAAACTCCTGATTTTTCACAGAAATTTTTGAAACCTAGCCATTGCAGAGATCCATTTTTTTCCGTGTCTTCATTTTTTAAGGTAAGCTTTTTTTAAACAAAAACAAAAGCTAAATATTACAATAAAAAATAAAAATCTGTGATAAATTCATTTTTGACATCTTATTTGGTCAAAAGAAGCCCTATAAAACATTTCAACAAACAACTCCAGTGCTTTCCTTAAATTTAATGACAATAACATGGGCTCAAGGGATGTGCAAGAAGGCGGTGAAATCAGCCACCTGCACAAAGGGGCCAGAAAGATTGACTGTTCGATTGCCTGTCAGACCTGAAAGACTACAAAGACTGCAAAGTATACCCAGAATACACAGGCTTCAGCCATGTGGTTGATGATTCATGAAGCTATCACTGTGTCTTAGTCCTGGCATAATTTGACGTATGCCGCAGGTTATTTATTTGTATGCTACCACAGGGATGCAATCACATGCTGTGGAATTCACGTGTAATGGCACCAACAAGATCATTTATATACGATGTCTGAGATGCTAAATGTCTTTATTGAGGGAATATATTACAGTTATTTTCCATATTAAAAAAAAAAATTGCAAAGGACCAAAGTGCAGTAATACACAATTTCATTTTGAAAAACAGGTACTAGAATCATAGAACAGAATCACAGAATCACTCAGGTTGGAAAAGACCTTAAAGATCATCACGTCCAACCATGACCTAACCATACTATCCTAACTCTAACAACACTCTGCTAAATCATTTCCCTGAGCACCACATCTAAACGGTTTTTAAACACATCCAGGGATGATGACTCAACCACCTCCCTGGGGAGCCTATTCCAGTGCTTAAAAACCTTCTCTGAAAAGAAGAGTTTCCTAATATCCAACCTAAACTTACCCTGGCACAACTTAAGGCCATTTCCCCTCGTCCTGTCACCTGTCATCAGTGAGAAGAGACCAACTCCGCTCTTACTGTAAGCACCTTTCAGATACTGGAAGAGAGCAATAAGGTCTACCCTCAGCCTCCTTTTCCTCAGACTAAACAGCCCCAGTTCAGCCTCTCCTCATAGGGCATATTCTTCAAGCCCTTCACAAGTTTGATGTTCAGCTAGAACTATTAGAGCTCTGAGGGTTAGGTCAATGCAACTTACTTTCAAAACAGTTTGCAGCATTCCTCTATTTATTCACAATTCAACTTGGAGCTGCCTTGCTGCTTTTACCTGCTTAATGATTAGATAAAATTACAGTCCCTTAATCAAAGAACATGAGGGTTCTTCTGTGCCCTTCTGCAGCCTAGTGTACCTATGCTATGAGCTAAACCTGCCCAGGACCTCTGACTGCTGCTGACACCTGCTGCCACAGAACTGAGTAACACCATTATCTTCTCTTGCCCTCCACTGAAGGAGAATATGTATTGAGACAGCACCTACCAGTAACTCCCAGGAAACACCTGGCTAACTGATTGGAGCCAAAAGTTCTCCAGAAAATACATTAGACGTTAAATTTTTAGTATAGATTTAGTCATAAAGAAATAAAATCAATAAAGAAGTAAAACTATGTTTTCATTATACTTATTAAACACTGCACTACAAAGTATATGTACTGCTCTGGGGGCATGCAAACTAGAGTTCTTAAAGGAATACATAAGTGGGGTTTTCTCTTCCACACCATGTACTTGAAAGAGGTTTATCTAGTTGCTTGAACAATTAATGAATAAAGTCACTTGTGACAAAATAAACCTGAAGAAATTGTTCTTGCACTTATTCAATAACTGAAAACTCATCATAAATGTTATTTACTTTGCAGACAATTTCAGTTCTGATTAACTAGAGCATCCTTCTTCAGGAGTGCTCTTGAGCACATCCTCAAGTCCCATTGAAGTCAATCACTAAGTTAGTTGAGGGAGTTAGTTATAAAGAGAGATCTGGGAGTCACATTGGAAGAAAGTAAGAAGGGACTGAAAAGTGAAGAAGGAAAGAAAGAGGGAAAAATCCTAACTTTGAAAAAACAACAGAGGGAGAGAGGGGATTTGAAATTAAACCTCTTGGCCTTGGACCACTCCCTCTTCCGTGGCCATTGTAGGGATCTGTACTACGCTCTTCATTAGCTCCAGCACAAATACCTTTCAGACTTTTCTCATTTCTTCATGACTTCTGCAAAATTCTTTGTTCTATACAAGTTTCCAGAGAAAGATCTTTAAACAAACTTCAATAGCACAACACAAATCTATCTGTAGCCTGAATTCGCTACTTGTGAAGTTATCTAATTTAAATCTATTCATGTAATATCTATTAACTGAATACTGAGGAGAGGAAAGAGTGTTTTCTAGGGAAACACAACAGCAGTGCATTTGCAAGGACGTAACCAATACCCATGGTGAAGATCCATGAAAATGAATTAAACACATGATTAAGTAATGATTCGGTTGATTTGCTCAATTTAGCACATTCTGCTCCTATGATAATGGAAGTAAGAGATGCTCACATTATATAATTTACTCAATGAATTTGACTTTCATGTGAACAAAGTAACAATAAATCACGCTGCATGAAACAACAAGGCCATTTCACTAAAGGAGCACTCAGACTTCCTCCTGCAGATCTCACTTTGAGTGCCTGTAACCTACCACTGCCACAGGGTGTTTCTGTCTATCTCAGAAAGGGATTTAAGAGATGAGGATGCTAATGAGGAACTGTTCTGAGGCAGCTCAAAGGGAAATGTTGAGAAGACACCATACCTCTATATTTCTTCATACCTCCCTTTCCATTTCACTCAGAGCTACATTGAGGCTAAGAACTCCTGGTAAGTTGCTGCTAAGATTATTTGTTTAGAGAATTTCATTGGTCTCATGTTTGCAGCACAGCTCCTGTAGTTTTGCCGGACTACAACAGCAGTTCTCTCCTCCTAAGATCGCTTATGCATGTCCATTGCTCTTCCACTCCAAAAGAGGACTTCAGTAACCACAAGCAGCACTTGCTGGCTAGGGATCTAAAATGTACATACAGAATAGGAACAAAAACTTTCATGTCTAAGTTTTAATGTATCTAATTATTAGGCTTTGCTCAGAGATGACTAGAGAACTGGACAACACTGAAGTCTGGCTCTTTCCAAACCTTTCTCAACAGACACAGGTATTTCATCCAGATTTCAGAATCTGTTAAACCAATGTCTCTCTCAATCACTATTTGCACTAGCAAGCTGATTGTCATTTACGCTCATGATTTTATTCAAGTCAGTGACCCAAAGAAGATTAGTCAATCATATTTCAGAATGCAGCTCACTGTCAACAACATATAAAAAGGGCAAGACAAAGGACACTTTACACAATAGTTGACTGAAAAAGAACTAACAGATACAGCAGTCTATAAAAGGTCACAAGTTCAATACCAGTGAAAGCAAAATACAGGTAAACAAATTCAGAATCATCAATACTAATATCTCGACTAACCCAGCTAGGTGGATATTCAAATTATCTAGCTGTCTGTTCCAACTACATTCAATCCCTTGTAGTTGGGTGGGTAAAAGACAACATTTACTGAACTTGTAGCAGATAATAATAGAGTAAGTGATCTAACTGTCCAGAGTGCAATCAATTAATTTTACTAAAAAAAAAAAAAAAGACTAGATAAAAGAACTAAAATTATGATTTGTTTCTCAGAGAATAAGAAAATCCATTAAAAACAGAGATTTACACATGAAATGGCACAAACTGACTTTTTCTGAAGATCTAGGTCCCTTCGTCTCTCAGTTAAGTATTGCTATCAGGAATTAGTGTTTTGAGGCTTACAAAATATTTTATGGCTTCACTCAAGAAACTGGCATCTGGTAGCTTGCATCAATATGCATGTTGTAAAGTGAGCAGGGGTCTTTAAAAAAAATTTATAGGCAAGTGCTCTAACTGTTAGCCTAGTAAAGAAAAGGACATAGGAATTACCTCAGTCTGTAATCAGTTGGGTATTTTGTTTGTTTTTTGCTTGTTTATTTTGTTTTAAAGAAAACTATATACAACACCAGGGAGACCCAAGTTGTTTGTGCTGTTTTGTCATGCTCTCTCAGTGTTGTGCACGACTCTTCAGAGTTAGGAGCTCTTTATTCAGCTTCTTGTCATCTGAAAAAGAGAATGCTTAAATACATTTTTAATGAATTTTCTGTAGTTAGAAGTGAAATTTTCTCAGCTCATAAATCAAAACTCTCCAGAGACCAAGCAGAAAAAAATCATATAGGAAGCATATCTAAAATTTAAATAAATATAATTGAATAAGCTTGGAAACATTTCCCATCCTAGCGCTTTTGGCATTGTGTTCCAGCAGTTTCAAGCTTGCTAGTTTTCCAGTGAGATGCTTTTGTCAACATCCCTTGGGTCAACAGTGCAAATACAACACTTCCACCAGCTCTGAAGCCAGCTCAGCAGTGGAAGGTAGTATCCTGCTCTTCTTAAAGACTACCCTTCAGGCTCACTTCCCAACAAAGAGAACCTTGTAATATTTAATATAATTTCTCCACATCTTGTCTGCTTAACCACTTCCTTCCTGCTCTCACACCAGCATGCACCCTTCGCTCTCTCTCTAACTTCTCCAGCCTCCCTCAGCTGTGCTGTTTCTTGCAGTGAAGTCAATGGAACTGCCTGTCTGCATATCTGCACTGGCCATCATTCTTACATAAGCTATCAAAAAACATGTGGATCTCATCCAGACTATTCCAAGCTGTTTCGTCACATCTACCTGCAGCTGGCTGGTTTCTTGGACAGTTTTATTCTGATTATCTCACATGACCTAGTACACTGAGCTGATTTTACCTTTAATATATTCCAGGTCACCACTCAGTAGATGAACAGCGATATTCAGGACTTAGTAGAAGAACAGCATACTTACACGTATCTTCTTCAGAGCTGTTCCAGCAAAGCATCCCAAAGTGTTTCTGCGAGACTAAGCCCTATAGAAAGGAAGGAGCAAAAGGGCAGAGCAGAACGGAGGACAAAAAGGCCGAACCTCACTTCCCCAACTGTTAGTTTTTTTTCTCTTATGAGGACTAAATACTAAGTATAAAAGTAGAACATTTTAATGGGAATTGAGAGAACCTGTTCTCAGGTCAGTCTCAGATTCCTTACAGGGCTACATTCAGAGCACTCACACAGCAAACCCAGGCTCAATACCTCTCTTCAAACCAGACCAAAAACAAACCTACAAGAGAAGTCTCACACTCCTTCCTGCTAGAAACAAGCCCTGGTGCTTTCAAGAAACACAAATCACACTCAAGCCCTGCACCTGAAGGCATTCACAGCTGTGATAATGACTGACTTAGGAGGTGCCTGACACCAGCCCTGAGAAAAATTTCCGACTGCTTTCCGTCCGTAGATGAATTCCTTTAACACTGCCAGGAGCCAGAGCTCTGACTTCCGAAAAACCTAGTCTCAGCATTCTCCAAATTCAACAGCAACTTTATTGGGATGCTGCACAGGCTTTACAAGTAGCCTGACAGTAAAACTACCTGCCAAATCAAAACAAGTGCCATTAATAAAACATGCAATGTGGGGTAGCATCATGCCATACAGCATTAAATGGCAGCATCAGCACAAACAACTAGTTTGCACATCAGGCTTGTAAAGTACACCCACAGAAGCCAGGAGAAAGGGATGCAGAATCTCTCAAATCTAAGAAATAGCTGTGGCTGTCAAACACAGCAGATTTCTCAGTGTCAAAATCTGTCCCTGAAGCAAACAGCAATTACAGCACTTTGAAGCACTGTAAGCCATTCTGACAGCTCTCATCTCAGCCTTCAGAAAAGATCTGACTTTCCAGACCACCCATAGAAAAAGAAATAAGGGTGTCCTACTCCCTGCCCTGCACAGGCCACTGCACAGACTGAAAAGATTTCTGCATACATCTCTCTCTCCATGAGTATTTATGCTAGGTAAATTTTCAGTCCTCACTGAAACACAGTTTCTGCAAGTCTAAAGTCCACCTTCTGAAGCATGGGAGTTGCATCAGGCCCAAGCATAGATCATTAGAAAGTCACCTTCAGTCACATAGTTAAGCAGAGCAGGTGACAACCGACTTGATGGCAGATAAAGCAAGGGGTAAGCAGTGATTACAGCAGCTCAGGGAAAGAAATAAAATAGGATGAAGTGGGCACCACTACTATGAATATTTGTTTCTGCTGCTGTGAGAGAAGTGAGGTAATTTGTTTAGCTCTCAGCTGGTTAACCTAATGAGATACACCTTGACAATGGTACACTAGTAAATTGGTGCCATTTCAATAATTGTACAACAGATTACCATTTATCATATCGTTAATGAAACTCTTCCCTTCACCTGTCCAGACGTAAAGCATTAGGTTGATTGACTCATTAACATCAATGTCCCAGCACTAGCTGCAGGAGGATCTGTACCAAAGTTTGTTACAGTTCTTCCTCTCCCTGCTTCAGGCCACAATTAGAAAGACAACTGTTTAAGAACTCTCACAATTGTATTTTATTTGACATCAGCAATATACACTGGAGTATAATAGGAACAATTTTTGCACAATCTTTCTTGCAAGATGGATTTATTTTCCAAATACAGAGATGTTCATTATACAGGAAGGTAACAGTTAAGCTGCACAATAGTAAAACAAGTTGACAGCTATCAAACCACCTTTTCAGTTTGTTAGTATAGTCAGGTGACCAGCACTAAATATATGCATTCAAAAAATTTAGTTAACCTCTGATTCTTCCAATCTTCCAGCCACATTGTTCCATGCAACAAAAACATGTGTGAAGGATAATGTAAAATAATTCAACCTCAAGGCTTCCCTTGCTTTGATTTCCTTTCCGTTTTTGCCCATGTATGAGTCAATACGAAGGGATTACACATCAGAATTTGCCATGGCACAAACTCTCACAGCATGCATCTAGGACATTCACATATTGCAGAAATAGAAAAGTTGGGAGATTTGGGTCTTCCCTAAGAGGATGCTAAAGAGGCATTTCCACTATGGTGGTTCAGTGCATTACTTTCTGCATGTCATAACTTTTATGAAAAAGAAAGACAAAATACTTCAGAAAGCTTCATCTTTTTCACTGAGAGTATTTCTAACAATGGTCTAAGCTTAAACCCAAACGCTTTGGCTGCAATGGACAGGGCTTCACAGAAAAAGCTTACAAGTAATAAAAAACCTGTTAGTGTTAACTTTTTCCTGGTTTTGTTGAGTTGTTGTTTGTTTTTTTTTTTCAGTTCCAACTTAAAAATGACACACAGCTATTTCAGCTGCTCTATCCACAAGAGAAATTCCCCTTTTCTTTTGGTTCCTCAGCTGGCACAGCCATTACATTTTGAATTAGCCACCATCACAGAAATGAGTACCTCTCTAAGTACCATGATTTGAGAATTCAAGAGAAAAGGTGGTCCATGTTATTTGTAGGTAAAGGTGAGGAGAAACACAGGAACTGTATCATACATTGAGTCAACTATAACATGGATGATTTATCACCAACAAGTAAATACTGTGCCTGCAGCCAGACTGTTGACATACTGTCACTGCTCTGTGTATTTGCTAATGAATCTACACTCTGGATTATTCCAAATGAAGGGTCCTGGCCACAAAAGTGTTACCACATAGCCTTCAACACAATGTATAATTTTTACTGCTACAAACCAAAGGCAGTGGTTACTGATACTGCCTGCTTAGTTTCTAGTCAGCATTTCTCCATTTGCCACGAGGGAGAGGAATAGAGTAGCTTAATGCCAATACAATACAATAAATTAAATATAAATTGTTTAAAATTACTTAAAAAAAAAAACAGTGGAAAAAGGAGCAGGACATGCTGAAGCACGTGTTCAGAGATCATAGATGTAGTGATTTTTAATAGCTAATGAGCAGATCTAATAATTCTCATATCTTACCTCAGCAAAATGCTTGTCTCCAGGCTCAGCCGTTCCTACCCAGCACAGGGATACCTTCTCCTGCTGGACAGATGTACAATGAGGTGAGGAATTCACCTTTTTTTTTTTTTTTTAATAATAATAATACAAATGAGATCAGAATTTAGTGTGGATGAGGGAAAGTAAGGGAAACTGAGCTTGGTTATTTTCTTCACAAATACATAGCACAATGGAGAAGTAAGATTCAAAGAGAAAGGCCCTTTTGCAATGTTTAAGTTACATCAGGACAACTCATAGGGGCATAGTAACTATATCTGTAAAATCAGAGATGTTATTTTGCTTCCAGGAAAGCCCACAGGCTGCTAGCATGGGCTTCAGGAGCAGATCTTGTGTGGCTGGACTCTTTTTGTGTTGTTTTTTTTTAACCACCACAGGACTATGAAAGTGACCACAGAGACCATGGACATTAATCAAGCAGCAGCATGTTCAGTTTCATTACCATGCATGTACATGTCTGTCTGCCTATTTTCCATATAACAGCAATTAGCAGATGTCCAAGGAGAAGGTCAGAGTGCAGTAAACCTTGATCCTCCTTTGGGATGTTCAGTGCTGTTACAGCCAGTAGCAGCAGTGCTGAGCTGAAGGAAGTTTCTTCAGCTCCAGCCTGACCTACTTTGTACTCCAAGAAAGCTTTTTGCATCCCACCCACAGTACTCTGAGGGCCCTGATTCACCATAGTACAGCTTGGATGCACAGCGACATGGATGTGTCCCAGCTGGCAGTCACTGCTAGCTCCAGTCTTTCTAGTCTTCCAGCCACAGCATCAGAAGCCTTAGGACAGATTAAGTGTGCCAGTCCTCAGGCAGGATTTGCAACTGGTACTGAGTCCCATATAACACACAGCTTCCATCTAAGCCTCCCAGTTGGGAAGAAGTTTAAGGGGCATTTCTGTAAGTGGCCTAAGCCAGTATAAAATCTGCACCCTCTCCAAAAGATGGAAACTCAACTTCCTTTCATCTCCTGTTTCTGACCATTGGCTCCTACCTTCTTCCACATCAGCAAGGAGAGTTCTCATGTGGGCAAGCAGTGTGCTACAAACTCATCTTTTCCTTTCACAGGATCCATGATGTGCAAGTGCCAAGGTTGTGGATGTTCAAATGCAGCTGTACCCTACAAGCTGTTGTACTGACTAGATTACTGAACAGAGAAAGGTCTGATGCTAAAAAGCTCCCATGAATCTAGGTACAAGAATGAAGTCTTCAGATTTTGAAGGAAGGCATAATAGTTCCAAAAACTGGATGACACTGTAAAGAAATCTTTTGCTGCTATTTTTTTTTCTTCCTCCTATAACAGAGCTAAACCAGACAGCAATCTCTCTATTTGGTCTCTTAAACATAAAGCAAGTTAAATGCTAAACGTTCCAAAGTGTTTCATTACTGAAAATGAAATATATGGAGTCCCTGAAAGATAAAGAATTCTACTGTTTATATTTTTGGCATAGAAATTCTCCAAATCGGAGAGAAAGACTGATACTTAATAAAACTCAATCTTTTTACTTCGCATTCTGCCTCTTAATTCTTCCTGGATGACTATGAAAATACCCTTTTTAATGAAAACAACTGCAATGGAACATAAATGTTTCTAAGAGAACATTAGCGACTTCTTTATTACTTTCTCATTATACTCATAATGAAGAAATAATTATTTCTAGGCTGTTTCCTGCCAGATGCTGTTCTAGTACCTCTAATGGGACATATCTTAAAATAACTGCTTGGTAGCAAGTAACTAAATTTTTCATCTTTACTGATGCTTTCCTTTTTCTTCCCTCTTTCCTCTTGCCTCAAATAACTTGACTTAAGCTCTTTCATAAATCCTGGCCTTTTTGTATTTATTTTTTTTATCCACTGTTTCGCATTGACAAAATTGACAAAATCACCTTTGTAGTGGTAAAAATGACCACATAGGGCAACTGAGGTTCCAGAAAGCCTCTTCTTTATAGCCAGTGGAGTCAGAATAAGAATCCTCCAGTTGTTTTCCGCTGGACTAAAGTTGTTGTGAAATCATATCAATCCCAACCTTCTCATCACTTCCTTTGTAGCAGCACTAACAACTGCAAAAACTGATCCAGCTGGCTACTAACTCAGCCACAAGATAAAGTTGCTTTTAGCTAGAGAAGTTATTTCAGCCAGACCACCATCACCACATGGGTACGTCTCCCAACACAAAGCAATAAAGTAGGAGTACTACCTTTAGCAGTAATTCAGTTTTATGGCAGCGTAATAACAGTCCTAATGGTGTAATGCATAATAATGTGGCCTGTCTGGTGCAGAGTGCTTCAGAGGCTGGTAATACATAAGCCAGTTTCTATCCACAGTCCCTTCAAATATAGCTCATATTCTCAAGGACTGTATCAGGCACAAGTAGATTCATTTCCACCATGACTGCTTCTGGTATTGAGCTGCAAAGGCACCCATCAGTTACAAAACGATGCTATAATATAATTATATGGGAATTACGGCTATTCAAAATTCTTCAAACCTTCACAACCGGTCTGATGCCAGAAAACACTGCCATAAATTGATAAAATATGAAATACATGTACATACAAAAAAATGTTTACTTGAAGTACAAAAAATGATTTATTTAACAACCTCACAAAGTTTAGCAGCTAGGTTTTCAAGCTTGCAACTGTAAAACAGGCTATGAAACTATTGTATATCGAGGAGCTTTAAACTATCTCACATTTTGAAAGCACTATAAATACATACTTGTACATGTTCTTAATTTCCAAGTGCTCCATACTTCTGTATCTTTACTTACCATGGAGACGAGACATCAGCTCAAGACAAGTCAGTACTCAGTTTAATTTTGCAATGCATTGAATTCAGAAGTCCAGCTGAGTGCTTCATACAGTCACCTGCTTCTTCTACCAATCTCCAGCTAAGATTTTTCCAAGGATCAAAACATATTCACAAATAAGATTATTTCTCTTCTTTATGCCAACAGACCATCTGTAGAATGTTATGCCAGTTAACAGCACTTAATTCAACATGGTTACAGCATTTACTAAAACACATAGCAAATGCTGAAATAGATAAGAGCAGCAAGACAAACAACAGGAGACAACCCAGGTCTCTGTGCTAGTTGAGGGTTAATTCAGTAGCACAATTTTTTTTTTCTTCAGGATCTTTTTATTGAAAATGGAGATATGAAGATTGAAATAAATAAATAAATAATACCTACCTCACACGGTGCTTTGCATCCAGAAAGATAGTCTTTCAAAGTAAGACTGCTTGCTGGTGCATCTGGAGCCTGCTTCCCTCACAATTCAGAGATTTGAATATTATTATAAATACATATACAGGATGTGATCACAGTAGTATTTTTAAATGCTAGAATTATGCTGCTATTTGAAGAGATCATTCAATAGCTGGTGGGAGTTTGGTTGTTCTCCTAAAAAGGGAATCTCCAAGGCTTTTTTTTTTTTTTCCAGTTTATTTTTATTTCAAAAAATGTCATGATGCTCTTGGTTTCTCTTGCATAAAACAATGAAAACAGAATTCTGACCAGAAAACATGGTGAGCTGCAGTGGATAGTGACTGGCTTGCTTTGAAGCAACTCCTCTCTAGCAGAGTGATATAAAAAGAATAAGAAAGTGTAAGAGAAATCTGTAGATACATTCAGTTACAGACTAGAATATAAAACTAATCAATTCTGAAAATGGTACCTACCACATTTTCTAATCCATGTGAACACAAAGTATGCTTCACAAGTTCTGTCAATTTTATAAGAATTGCATTTTTTGTTCTGTCTAGTTAGGAACACGGTAAATAACATAAGCAAAGAGAGACCTTTTCTGAATTCTCTGTACTTCACACTACTCACACTACTTGCTTGGAATGTGCCAAAAATTTACTTTCAAAGTCTGATGAATGCAGAACATGCTGAAACTGCACACCACACTTACATTCTCCAAAAGTGCAACAACTTGCTTCTGAGTAGAGACCTACAAATGAAGACTTAGTGAGGACTTAGAAGAATTAGTATTTATCAGACTCTTGCAAAATGATACACTTCTCCTTCCAGAGGAACCAGCATAACTTCCTGTTTGAAGTGTACTTAAGTCAACAAAAAGCCCCACATTGATGTTAGTACATTTTCTCCCAGCAATCTAAACATAAGTATCTTAATCTGGAATCACACTGTGAAAGAAATATTAGGTCTTAGAAAAATAAAATTAAAAAAAAAAAAAAAAAAAAAAACTGTTTGGGAAAGATAAAGAGGCTGTCATCACTTAACTGGTTGTTTCTTTCCTAGACTAAATTCTTTGTTGTCTTGTTTGTTCATTTTAAATAACGATATCCATAAGTCCATTTAACCATTGGATTTGCATTAAGTTTACCAACTGCGCACCCTTTTGCGTTATGCTCATTAGACCATCCAGAGAAACATCTCCCATTCTCCTCACTTCCCATGGCATCATGTAAGCTTACCGCCACATGTCTGCAGTTCTCCAATACTTGGTTTTATCCACATCATCATTAAATATTATACTTCACCTAGGCTTCTCAGTCAGGCATTTGTCATTTTCTTAATCTGCCATTTTAACTTTAGGATTAAACAAATCCAAGAACATTTTTCAGCTATCTGTGTTGTAATTATAACTGTGTTAGCCATAGAACAGCTATCCATTTTAATAGAAGTTCCCTCCATCTCCGATGGCACAAGCAGATGGTAAAGTTAGGATCCAGATAAATATAAACCGTGGATTCAGATACTGTTGCATGGTACACAGTCTCTTCACTACATCGTAAGGTTCACTGCATCAGAATGACATGCAGGAGGTATGCAAGAAAACAGAAGAAAACAGAATTCTGCACATATTCAAAAGATGAATACATTCATTTTTCTCTGAAGCAGTGGTTCAATCCTATTACCTATACACACTTTACTTTCCCAGCTTTTTGCAAAGTCCACCCTAAATAATGAAAATGATGAGATGCCTAAGGTTGCATCTGAACTCCCTGTAATCAATAAATTTTAGTTCCTGATAAACAAAAAGCTTTAGGCACATTCCTTAATAAATTATTTGCTTCTTTCATTCAATTATCATGTGATCTACTTGTCAGACTGTAAGGTAACGTAGACTGAATTACTTAACAGTTTACAAAACCTGTTTTTTTTTCCTAAAAATCCTGCAGGAAGAGAAACCCAGAGTGTCTCAGAAATGTGCCACTGATATCCAATTGACGGAGACAAGTCCGTTCTGTAGGAGAAGCCAGACCCCACTTCAGCTGCTGAACTCTAAGAGCTCAGGTCACTATGTGGGACTGGGATCTAGGTTTGCCTCTTCACTTCATAATTCTAGTGATTGCAGTGAAAACCCTTAATACTGAGCTAATATACATTTGACCTTGCTATGTTAACCTCACAATTGACTACGAAATATGCTTCAATGCATGTGAAGGCAATATTCTTGAACTGAGCTTTTAACTGTCTTTCTCTAATGACTCCATTACTGGCTGGGGCTGCATCTCTGAAATCTGTAGGAGTTTTGCTATTGGTAACAATGTCTCCGAGGAAACAGCAGTTAGTGGGACTGATCTTTGTTTCCTGGTAAGGGTAAGATTTGTTTTTGGTTTTTTGTTTTTGTTTTTGTTTTTTTTTTTGGTCTCTATACTCTTTTCTTTCCTGGTAATAAAGATGACTGAAGTGGTTGGTTAGTTCTAAATGGCTATATTACTATCAAGAAAGATCACCTAACAAAACCAATATAAAAAATAAAATTAAAAATAAATTTTAAAAAAAAACACCAAAAATCCCACAATTCCTGTAAAGTTTATTACACTCTAAATCAGCCCTAGAGACCTATGTGGGCACTGAAATGACACATGCAACTCCCTTTGGATTTTATTTACCAGTATTGAACATTTGACCCTCTATATTTAGCATTTTCCTGCTTTATTTTTTTTTCCATGCTTCTAAATTGCACAGTATTCAGAACCTGCCAGTATTTCTGAGCATACTGCAGGGTGTTTACTGTTTCTGATCATTCTGCAGGGAGATTAAAGATGATGAAAAACTCCCTATTTACATTGCCCTTATGTACTTTGGAAACCTAGTTATGGTAATTTCTTCTTAGGCTGTAACACAATAATGTAGCACAGTACAATAAATTAGTCCTAGGCTCATAATGAGATTTTTTTTTTAATATCTCATTTTGAATATAAACATGCAAGCATCAGAAGGTAATTCAGGAATTGACTGACAGGTTAAAAACATATTTCTTCTGAGATATCATAAAAAATTTCTTGTAACAGAGAAGCACAGAAATTAGTATTTTGAATTCAAATAATTACTGCAATCATTTTCTCCTTCTTATAAGTCTTTAAAATGAAACAAGTGAATCCAAATAGCACATTTACTTCAACCTTGGCTAAACAGCCTGAACCAGTGTTGATTCTACTGAACAATCCACAAAAAAAGCTGATTATATGAGCAGTATAGGGGGATGGGTGCAAAGGAAGAGACAGCTGTTTAGAGTGAATCATTTAGAGCTCTAAGAGAAAACATCCTCATTTTTCATCAGAGAAAAAAATCAAAGCGTAATTTCAATAACTTTTGGAGCAAACACTAGGTTCTTAACACACATAAAGCCATTGTTCTTCACACTAGAAAAAAAAATTACCCTTTGTGCAATTATGATCAGCAATTGCCAGAGGATTAGTACTTTTTCACTTCCAACCTCACAAAATAAACAAATGTTCTCTGTTGTAGAGTATCTGCTTTTCTGATAATCTGCAATAATGTGACTAAATTAGGGAAGATCAGCCCCACCTCCCAGTGATACACCTGAAGATGCAAACTACTGCAGCGTGACAACCTGCATGTGTGCTCCATTTCCTATTCTGTGTTTTGGAATGTGTAATGGTTTTCTAAGGAGCACTATGATCTCAGGATTCTTCTATATATAAAAGGTGAGGACTTTGCCTACCGTCTTGAGAACATCATTTAAGTGAACAAAAAAAAGAATAAGGTAACTGTTTATACTACTACATCATGATAAAGACACGTAAGACATTCCAAATCCTATGAATCCTACCATGTACATTCCGACGTTATATATGAAATAGTAGCCCAGAATCCATACTACATGCGGTATTACACAACTCCTACAGTCTCCAAGATCCTGTAAGCTAGCAGGTCAGATTCTCAGCTGCAAAATAGCTATAATGTTTGGACTGATAGAGATATATGGTCACTGTACAGTGATTCTCGTCCCAGTTCTGTGTAGGGGTGCCTTGATTACCCCAGTTGCTTGTGGTTTCCATCAGACTCTTAGCCACTTTATCATTACTTGAGCAGATAACTCCAAAACACCCACCTCAATGGGCCCAGCATAAAACTTTGACAATGGGCTACCAATCTGCTATGTCAATTAACTGTAGCTAATGATTAGTTCAGGCAAAGGAGAATCGGCTTCTCCCCAGTCATTTAAAAACACAGCCAAATTGCATCTGAGAATTTGGACTTTGATATTCACTTGTCACCTGCATAGAAATGCTAACCATTTGCCTAGCCAGATGGATCTCCGCAAAAACCTTCAGACTGTTGGCCAGCATATCCTCCACTCATACAGGTGAAAAGAACTATGTTGATAAGACTTTTATCAGGCTTAAAGTGTTCACTTTTTTTTTAAAGAAAAGTAGTTGTTTGTACACTGAACCACTATGGAAAGCACCCACAGTGTAAGAGAAACTAATGGACCTTAAATAGACCTCGTGTTTCCCCTGCTTCATCTAGAAATGTTTTTTGCATTTATGTCACAGTGTTCCTTCACAAAAGGGTGTCTCACATTCACTCAAAGTTGTGCCATAGCCACACGTACCAAAGCACAGAAAAATATGTTTTCCCCGATTTTGAAGCCACTTCAAAATTTGTTGAAAATTTAACTTGACTCAAATGTTATATAATAAAAGAAAAAGAAAAATATGTGTTCAAAGGAAATTAGAGGTGTGTGACTGAAAAATATGGAAAACAAACAAATAAAACAACAATTAACAAATCCATAAGCATCCAAAGAACAAAGAATTCAAAAATTTGAACACTGGGTCTAGTCCCATCCTATCATGTGATGTAATTTAGAAATAAATCCACTCAAGCTGGTCAGCACCGCCTAAGAAGAATCACATTTAAGATCACTTTACCAAACAAAAAATTCCAATTTTGAGAATTATTTCAGATTTCAGATTTTATAAGGTTAATTCATTCTTATTTTGAAGTGAGAATTTCCAAGGTTGCAATGCAAAATAATGCTTCGTAAAAATATATGGAGCTCTACAACTCCTTTGCATAACTCTTCTGGAGTTGCACTTTCCCAGGCTGGACTCTATTTTCTTTTCCCATTGCTCATTTTCCCCCCATTCTGCCAATTTTAGCCTAGCACAAAAAGTCCTTTTCTAGCAGGTACTGTCAGAATATTCAGAACATGGGCCTTGAAGTCAAGAAATGCAATGGTGTGTCCAGATGACAGTGCTAGGTGCCTCAGGGATCCATTACAATCAACATGCCTAACTCCTAGCAGTGGAGATGAGTTCCACTGCACAGTTGTGCACCTCCATCTTTGATTTTTTCCCTGTACCTGTTCCTCCCAAAGGCAAGTAGTCTGTCTGAAGAGTGATGATTCACTCCTAGCTGAAGGGAGGAAGAGAATTCTGTTACCTATTTTTAAGAATTACCTCATTATCCCCAAGAACTCCAGCCTTTACAATGGGAAAGTAGCATACAGCTTTTATAAACAAGAATTATTGACTTTTTAAATAGTTTCAAAAGAAGAAACTCTGCATCAAATGTGAGTATAATTTAGGAACTACTACATAGCAGCAAAACTACATTAGACTTTCTGATTTTTCCATGGTATCCTTGGATAGATACACCACCCAGTAGACCATGTTAAATGCTCCAAAGGTAACAGGAAATAAAATTCGTGCGTATTTGTCTATCTTACTAGTGCCAGAATGAGAGGCAGGGGGAACAGGTGGTGTGACAGCAGATGGTTTTGCAGATGCTCCTAATGTATGAGGTGTGGTGGTCTGAATCTGCTCCAGTCTAGATCCAAGCAAGTGCTGAATGGAAGGGGATCCAACTGTGGCATGCTGGGATACAAATCCAGTTAAAATTGGGGTAGAAGGAGGAGCTGGAGGGGTAGCTCTTGCAGAAGACAATGTCTCTGATGCATTAATACGTGTGAAAGGGTTGGGACTTGATGCAGAAAGGGAATGGGGTGTAACGTCAGAAGACCCCTGAGCTACAGAGGGAGGCTGGATGGAGCTGTGCCTTGTGTCAATTCGACTCCCACCATCAGCTTCTGACTGTACTGTGGCATTCGTTCTTTTCCTCACATTTGAATTGGCATCTGTACTCTGGAAAGTTACAAAAAAAAAAAAAATACTAGTCATTCTTAGAATAAACACATGAACAGAAGCAATGGAAACTTTACATTCAAATATTAAAAAAAAAAAATACTCACAAATATCAATAGTACCTTGATCTTGAAGAACAAAAATATCACATGTTCATGAAAACAGATTTAATAGCATATAAAGTTATAAATGGGAATTCCTTTTACCTGTGGCTATAATACAGGTAAACATACTTGACACTTCACACTCAATGAGATCCCTATGTAAACTTAGTACCATGAAGGTAAACATTCTTGGCTAGGTTTTTTTCAGGCTCACCCTCAAAGAAAATTCTCTATGTTTGCACATTTCTCTGATAATATAAAAATATTCTAGAACTGACTTACCAGCCATAATGGTTGACTTCTGCATTTTTGTCTCTAGAAATGGTACTACCATACATTACTCTAGTCATCTTCCAGAGCAGAGAAAATGCCGCTATTTACCAAACCAAGTTTCCCCTTTTCCTGTTCATTCGAAAATAAAGCCATTGTATGCTCACATTAACCACAGGCAATAAATTATCCAGCTGCAAATGAAACAGTGAATAAACCAGTCTTCCATCTACTACTTCCTTCCAGTTATTAACTAAGAAAAGTGGTGACTTCTCTATCTTCAGGCAAGTCTGGATGCCGTTCTGAAAGATATACTTAAGTCAAGTAGTATTTATGAGGCTGTATAAGAAACTGAAGTACAGACAAGAATCTGGAGATGGCAAATCCAGCAGGGTTTAATATTTTACTGATTTCTGAGAGTTCTTCTTATTCTCTGTTCTTCTCTGCATGTAAGAGTAACCATAACCCCACCTGAACCTCCTTCTGGAAATGTACCTGAAAAGCAGATTTTTGAACCATCAGCCCTGCACTTTCTAGATATAATTCATGAATATATTTTGCCAAGACATACAGTTTGTCAAGAGATGTGGATTTGACCACTGGTAGGATACTTATACTCTACAGAAGCAACACAGACATAAATACAGATAGATAATCTCTAGCTATACATCAAAAATCACATTTTGCACATCTCTGATTGATGCTTCTCAAGCATCGCCTTGCATCATGCTGCTGTAGCTTTATCTCCATTACTTCCCCTTTCCTTCCCTCTATAGCAAAGAATCCAGCCAAAACTCAGCACAAGGAAGAGAAAGATAGAAAGCAGGCAGCAATCTCTCTTTCATCCAACAGCAGTTCTCTCCAGCTAAGTGCTCAAGCAGAGTATAAACGGGACATTATTTGAAGTACCAGTGCCTTGAACAGTGAGAAGAGTAACAACCACGCCTGTTGGCTGCATCACTTGTACTTAGTTGTTTTGCTCAAGGAAACAGAAATACAAGCGGAAAAAAATATCTGGGAAAAAAAATATATATATGTACATACATACATGAGGACTGCTCTGGAAGTAATGCCTTTTTTATTATGTTGGCTCATGATGTCAGAGGCAGATGTTGGTGGTATGGCAGTAGAGGGTGAACTCTCTGACAATACTCCATTACATGTTGTTGCCATGTGACAGATGGCAGGGAAGGGGTACTCTGACAAAACAGTGTCTGACATGGAAGTGCATGTGAAGCAAAGGTATGGAATTGAATTCCTCCATGTGGAAACATTTTTACCCATTGACTTTCAGTGACCCTAGCTGAATGTTCATGAAGACCAAACAGTGGATGTGAGTACAGTGAGGCAGGGGGTGGTGCATTCAGCAATGGCAACAATAATGTGAAATCTCAATCAGCTCATTCACCTAAATCAGCTAACAGTGGTGACTATGTTGAAAAACAGTGTTGTGTAGCTGAGAATTTGCTCTATTAAATAGTGCTATTGTGCTCCTCATGTTTCTTGTAGTTTCCATGAAAATAAATAGGAGGCATTACTTTCAGAGCTACCTATGTATATCATAGGACATTTCCAACACTCCCAGTCATGATCAGAATGCTGGCCCCAGACTCTGTTCATTGCAGAACAAATCAGTCACTGACAATACTGCTAGCTTGAATTTACCCGAAGCTGTAACATATACATGCATGAACAGCAGCTAGTCCACAGCTGACATATTTGCCAGCTCGTGGTTGATACATAAAAGAATCCCTCCTAGGTTTCATGATTTTCCTTTCTGCACAGAACTGTGTCAGTACTTTTTTTTTTTTTAATTTTTATGCATGGGCAATTTGAAGAAGCGGAAGTCTGGAATTACTGCATAAATACCAAAGGAAACTTATTTCCTGAAAGAAACAATTGTTGTACTATTTGAAAGAGCATCCTGAGTCACACTTTGGGAAGTGCAGGTGTGCAATTGGATACTTTCACATGAGGGTTGTCAGTGACCCAGGAACAGTAGAGCAGTCTTTTAAGACTGCTAAGTTTAAATTATAAAACACAACCAGGACAGGAGTGTCTGCAATAGACTAAGAGGGCTACCTGCCATAACTACAGCCCACAGGCTGGGAGAGAGGTTGTGAAGCAGACCTGCCCTGGAGCTAGCACAAGATGCGTCATCAGCTTTCAGCAGCCACTTTGCTTCAGCATCCTTCCCTTCTGTGCATCAACTACAGACACTGGTATGACAGACAGAGAACAGCCAGACTCCCTGGCACATCGCAGTCCCCTCTGTTTCTGTAGTGGGCAGCTTTTTCCATCAGATTGTACGCAAAATGCCTCCTCTCCTCCGCAACTGCAGCTGTCATCCAAGTGATCAAATAAGACTTGCTGCTGCTTCATCCACTATTCATGTCCCATTACAGTATTTATTCAAGAATAAAGTTATCTGTACAATTTCAAATTGTCCAAGTGCATGACTTTCAAAATCTACTGAGTATTTTCTTTGTTGCCACTGGTACATAAAACTTTCAATACTTCAGGAACCTAACGTTTAGAGAAAAAAACAGTTTCTTCCTCAGTATTACAATGTACATATGCAGATCTACTGAAGCGGAGCAGAACATGTAACGATTCCCAGGGTGAGTTCACCAGGACACTGCCACCCCCTTCCCTCACAAACCGTTGTCTCACATTTGCCTTATTCAACATTGTACCATGACAATAACTCATTCTCCTTGAAAACTCTCAGGGGACTCTCCCTTTTGGTTCCTTCAGTTGAAAAATTCTTGTTAACTACAGTATACATGCAACCCTGTGTCCTCCTCCATTAAATGTTGATCATCCAATTCTTCCTACATTAGTCTATTCCTTCTCTGTACAGATGCTATCTCACAACCCTACATTATCTGAAAATTTCATCTAACTACTGCCTTGTGCCAACATCACTAATAAAAATGTTAAATAAGGTTGAGTCCCCAGCCAAGCCTTAAAGAACCAATTTCTGTTGACATCAGCAAAGATCAGATTAACCATTACATTGTGAAACACGCTCAAACACTACAGTTGATTTGTACTAAGTAAAACATTCACAGATATTTCAGTTGTGGTACATATCACTAGTAAAAGGATATTGTGATAATTTGAATAACAAAAATATTTATCACAGAATCATAGAACATTCTGAGTTGGGAGGGACTCATAAGAATCACCGAGTCCAACTCCTGACTCCATACAGGACAACCCAAAAATCAGACCATGTGTTTGAGAGCATTGTCCAGACACTTATATTATTCCAGCAGCTTCGGGCAATGACTACTGCCCTGGAGAGTGTGTTCCATGCCCATCACCCTCTGGTGAAGAACTTTATCCTAACACCCAACCTGACCCTTTCCTCACGTGGTTCCCTGCAGTTCTCTTGGGTCAAGTCACCGTAACCAGAGAGCAGAGCTCAGCACTGCTCCCCTGCTCCCCTCACAAGGAGCTGTAGGCCACCACAAGGCCTCCCCTTAGGCAAGGGAGAGTAAAATCTTGCTGCCTCCTAAAAATATTTTACTTGTTTGGTATTGCTTACATGGTTTTGTTTGTTTGTTTTTTCAAATAACAGTAGGAAACACAAACCTACTGCCAATCAGTAGCTTTTAATTTGGAGGTATGAGAAAAAGAAATAAAACACAAAAATCAAATGGAAGTCAAATTAAATGCAACCCAATAACTGAAGGGATTATGCAAGTAAAGACTCCTTTTCAAGGGCAAGTCAGGAAAACACTTAATTCTCCTGAGCCAACACAGAGATGTTGTGCTGCTCCAGATGGGGCTCCACAGGAAACACTGAGTTCACATTTTTTACATTTTCACTCTGGATTCAGAAATGAACTCACTTTCTGGAGACATTTGGGTGAGATTTTTAGTAGACATTTAAAATGCTGTAGTTAAGGAATGCAAAAGGCATTCTGAAAGCTCTCATCAAATGCAGTGCATCATTGCATGCAACACCAGCCAGCCTCAGTGTGTTAGATGAAGATGGTCTTTTTATAAAACAGGCCAACTTACTGCATATGTAAATGACACCTCACTCTTCCTTTGAAACAGCCTATCATTCTGACCAGCTCCATACTTCAGAAGCACTAGCAAATGACAAGTTCTAAGTACTGTGCTTCACTGTATCCTATTTCAAGAGGATGCCATCTTTCAGAAGAGATTCATAGTCATGTGGACTAATGAAAGAGCAAAGTAGAAAAAGTATATACAGAAACATTTAAAGAGCTTCCACTCTATGCTTTGACCAGGGACCATGGAATAGAAGAGGATGTTCAAATTCTGTCAAGCAAGGAAATAAACAGATCTGTTTATATCTCCTTCTCCTGGCAAAGTGCTCCTCTTCAACATGGAATGCATTTCAGCCTCCCTGTCTGTTGAAAACAGCTAGAGCAGAGTAACTATGACTAGCAGTTCCTGAAACCCAAGCAAATACGTCTGTAACCCAGTGCCATGTAAATCAAGGGCCTGTTGTTTAGAGAGTCAGTGAATGACTTGGCAGGTTAAATTTGTTTGAGAATATGGAAACTGTTATAACACAATCAGTGAAACACCATGCAGTATTGCAGACAACTTTCGAAAAATTTACTGTATTACAAAGCCATATAAACTCTCGCTTTAATTTTTAGCAGCCATACTATTTTGTAGAGCTTTTTTCCTTTAAAACAACCTTAACTGAAATGGTGAAAAATACATTCATTATGAATTCTTTCCATGTCCTGATGCAAGATTTCTTTTTGCTAGTCCCAGGGCAGAAAGTCATAGAATCATAGAATAGAATCATAGAACAGAATCATAGAATAGCCTGGGTTGAAAAAGACCACAATGATCATCAGGTTTCAACCACCCTGCTACGTGCAGGGTCGCCAACCACCAGACCAGGCTGCCCAGAGCCACATCCAGCCTGGCCTTGAATGCCTCCAGGGATGGGGCATCCATAACCTCCTTGGGCAACTTGTTCCAATGCATCACCACACTCTGTGTGAAAAAAATTCTTCCTAATATCTAACCTAAACCTCCCTTGTTTCAGTTTAAGACTATTACCCTTGTCCTATCACCATCCACCCTCGTAAACAGCCATGCCCCCTCCTGTTAATATGCTCCCTTCAAGTACTGGAAGGCTGCAATGACATCTCCCCGGAGCATTCTCTTCTCTCCAAGCTAAAGTCGATTTCACTTGGCATGGAGATAGGATAACTAAACAGATCTCCTCACAGGCATGTGTAAAACATAGTAATTAATGCTGCTTCCTTCCCCTGACAAGTGGATTTGCATGCAATTGACCATGAATAATAAAACAAAGTTCTTAGCATACTTTAAAACAAATCCATACAATCTACTGTTGAATACTATGGCAGATTTATGGAGCAAATTTGATGGTCAGTATCTGTGATAGAATGTATAAGACAAAAATCTCCCCATCACAAAAAAAGAAAAAAAAAAAGAAAAGAAAAATCCACTCAGATCATTTGCTTTTCCATTTAAGCTCAACTTCGATGGATACTGCTGTTTACTACCACACTAAAATGATGCACAAATATGAGTCAATCTAAACTCTTCAATATTTAACAAGGTTGGCACAGATGCTCACATAACGTGGAAATCCTGAAACTTCTTTAAGCCTACATAAGCATTTACTGGAGCCAAAAAACAAAATACTGGATTGTTTTGTATGTATTACCAGCTTTCTGACAAGCAAGCCAACTTTGCACTTCAATGAAGTCAGATTGCAAATTTAGCATGAACTGAAGTAGCGTGCAGCAGCTGAGCTGAGATTCATGGGAATGGGATCATCAACACAGCAATACACAGCACGGAACTGACAAACTTAGTCATCTTCTTAGAGAACAAAGAGAGATGATAACAGTCACAGTACATCTTTCCTATGATAAGGCCAACCCAGAATCTGTAAAACAAGCAAGAACACTGTTTAAAAGTCACATGCCAAGTCCTGGGGAGAATGTAGCAACGATAAAAGCAAATGCCAGGACATCAGGTGACTTTATCCTTATGACTGCATTTAAGTGTGTAAACACCAACGATGCTGCAAGCTGCAAGAAATGTTGTGTTGGTTCAGCATTCTACAGTTAGCTCCTTCAGACATCTCAACAGCCTCTTCCTATAGTCTATTTGTGTTCCACACAGAAGCTTTCAATCATTCCCTGCAATTTTGAACTGTTTTTTAGTTTGTGAAATAGGTGCATCCTGTTGGGATAAGAATCCAAAATAAAGAAGTTCCTACTGGCCAGCCTAACAGAGATTCAGTATTATTCAATATTAACATTCTCTTCATAAGCCTCTGACCACCAGAGGACACAGCCATCACATACCTGCTGATAAGCAGGTATGTATCAACGCTAAGGCCATCTACCTGTAACATAATCCAGAGCTGCCATTCTAATCAGCCTCAGCATTCTTTGGAAAATTGCTCAAAATTCTGCGGTTGGATACATGACACTCCAGCAACCCCATCCTACTACTAAATCTCCTTCCTTTTAGTCTGAAACCATTTCTCCTTGTCCTATCACAAAAGACCCCGCTGAAGAGTCCATCCACTTCCTTTTTATAGCTCCCCTTTAGATATTGAAAGGCCACGATCAGGTCACCTTGCAGCCTTCTCTTCTCCAGGCTGAACAGCCCCAGCTCTCACAGTCTGCCTGCGCAGAGGAAGTGTTCCATTCCTTGGATTACTTTGCAGTCCCCCATCTCTCCTGTACTGAAGACTCCACATGTGGATGCAGTACTTCAGGTGAGATGGCACCAGTGCAGAGCAAAGCGGCAGGATCACCTCCCTCACCCTGCTGCCTCACTTCTTTTAATGCAGTCCAGGATACAGTGGGCTCTCTGAGCTGCAAGGGCACACTGCTGGCTCACATCCTATTTCCCATCCACCAGTACCCCCAAATGCTTTTCAGCAGGGCTATGCTCTATCCTTATGTCCCCCAGATTGTATTGGTAGTGGGGGTTGCCATGGCCCAGGTGCAAGACCTTGAACTTGTATTTGTTTGAACCTCATGAGGGTCACACCTGGACCCACTGCTCAACCTTGTCTAGGTCTCTCTGGATGGCATCCCACCTACCAGTCATGTTGACAACACCATACAGCTTGTAAACACATCTGCAAACTTGCTGAGGATGCGCTTCATCCCACTGTCACTGATGAAGATACTGAAGAACACTGGTCCCACAAGGCAGATCTGTACATAATTACTAAATTTCCTTGGGTAGATAAGTCTTTTAAGTGCCTAATCACCATTTTTGGCATTTACTTTCCTCAAGGTTAAAAACAAAAACAAGACCAACACCTGAATAGGGTACCACAGTCAAAGCAGTTCTAAAGTTCCACAGAAGAATTTTAGTTATTTATTAGAATAGTCAAGCATGTAACGAAGAGATGTTACTTTTCTTGAGGGAATGAAAATTGAAGAGTAAAGAAACATATTTTTATGCCTCAATATTGATTTTGCAAAACTAATATTAGTATTTTATAACAGTATTACTGAGCCTTCTACATAACACATGTAAATTAATATATCAGAAAATCAGAGATGTGCTATATGAAGGCATAGGTTTCCAAAACTGGGGGATTTCAGTTAATTCATAGAAAAATTCATGCAAAAATTGGAAGGCTTAAAGCAACTGAAACCTGGCATTACGTACTGTTTAGCTACAACATGAAAACTGTTTGTGTAGCAATTAAACAATATTTTCCTATTCAACTCTGCCGCAGTGCTTTTTATCCTTTCCATTCCTTCCTAAAAAACAGTCTGTTCTTCTGGGAGGACATTACATACCCTGCCAAATTCACACCATTTGACATTTACCAGGGAAGTAGCATGCTGTCATCAGTGTAAATAATGCTGCTAATCCCAATTCCCACTGAGTCACCATATTGCTGTGTTGCTAGTAAATGCACAACTTGGAAGAGAAATCTAGCATGGTTTACTATTATGTTGTAAAGCCAGTCAATCAAATTTTTACTGGAATAGTAGTAGAGGTTTTGTTTTACATTACAGAGCCCTGGAATATGATCAAGTAAAAGATCCACCTGCCACAAAACACAGGGCATTCCAGTTTGTAGCTTTAGCAATGCAAAGAGCAGTGCGGAACTATCTGAGAAGAAAAGGTGAGGGGAGGTAAGCTGTAACAGCCAGTCGGTGCTGATTTCATGATCTCAATCAAGCAGGGAGGGGAGAAAAGAACATTCCATGTTGTATTGCTCATGCTTAAAAGCACACCATGTGAAAGGAAAGTGAATTCAAAGTTAGAAATACATAAATAAGAAAATTAGGTGCTTTTTTTCAAAACAAAATGGATGCCAAACCTATGCCAAAGAAATCCATCCACCCATTCTGTAGTTAAGAGACATATATAAATATACAAACTCACAAATATAGTCTTAGAGATTGTATTTGTGACAGCAATGAAAGAGTTGAGAACAGAGTTACAGGGCAAAAAATCTACCAGGATAGGTTGCATGATAGTCAGTTGTGGAGATGCTTTGTATAATGACTATGAAAGGAAGAAGAGCTGATTAGGAATGAAAGAGATTCTTTTTTTTTTTTTTTTTTCCAATTTTTTGTGACCTTAAAGCTGTACTTAAATTTGCTTCAGTAGTTTGCTGAAAATGCCTTGAACAGTCCTTGCCTCCTAGACTTCTCCAAGCTTCTCAACATTTAAATCTTCTAATTCCAATTTTCCCACAGTAAAAATGAAGTCAGCTAGAAATCTCACATGCAGCTATGAAACTGAACTGCAATTCAGTGTCACTGGACTCACAAGTATTGAAAACTCATCATGGAGGAGAAACAAAACTGAAATTTAAGTATAAGTACAGAAAACATTTTAAGCAGAAAATCTGAAGAGGCTTCAGTTCATAAGCATCATTTTATACTAGTCATCATGAGGAAAAACCATAAATTCCCCAAGATTTTGCATAAGTGATGTCAAACATTCTGTTGTCACCATACAGGTTTATTGTGAGTTGGTGTTTCTGAAATGGTACCACATGTTGTTGTTGTTTGTTTATTTATACTACAAAAAGAAAAAAAAAGAAAAAATAAGGTATTGTAATTAGATCAATACAAAATCTTACTGGATGCCTAAAAATTACTTTCCTGGTAAGTTTTATTATTAAACAGAAACCTGAATTGCCCATTCTAATGATGAAACTGTAAGGAGTGCCTTTTTTCAGGAGAACAGCACAATGACTAACACTTCAGTATTTCTATTTTTTATTAAAAACAATAGGGCTTAATATTCTCTAGAATAATCATTTGAGAGATTGGCATTACCAAGCTACGCTTTGGTTTCCAAAGTAAAAGCCTTATCCTAATGACATATAAATTAAGTCTGCCAGTAACTACAGCAAACACCTTCAAGTTTTGGAGCATCAGATACATAACAGCAGAGCATCTCTCTCATATTCTCTTTCCCACAGTCGTGGTAGTTCATTATAATACTTACAGAAGATTAAAGAGTGATAAATTATCACATTTCCAAGGAAGGTTTGGAAGACGTAGCACTTCAGCAGGATTTCTTGCTTGGTGATAAACCAAGTGTTGAAATTAAACTCCTCCCTTTCGCGCATATCAGAAAAAAACATTTCCACTTCAAATACTAAAGACTCATTCCACAACTTTGAATTCCAGCAGTTCTGTTCAATTTATCACCACCCAGCTATTTTTCTTTATTCAATGGAGTTTACATCACACTTAAGCTGGATCAGAATCTAGCCTCAAACCTAATACCACATTGTGTACTTTCAGTAATTACTCTGCTCACTTGGCAGAAGACAAATGTCTCTACTTCCAGTGTAAATTTATTCCACGCTCAAATGTATTAAAGGTAAAGCAGTGTCAGGTTCTTGGAAAAAGACCAGAGTTATTAATGTAACACTTCAATTTTTGCTCTTCAGAAATATATATCATGTAAAATATTAAGAAAAATATTTACAATTTTTGACCTGCCATTTACATCAGTGTCAGTATCCCAATTGAGATGTGGCTGCTCCTCAGATAACTCCTTCCTCATACAGAAGAGATGGGGTTAACTGCACTTCTCCATTTACTGGGAGAGTGGAAGCTATTATACGTTCCTATCAACAGTAATAAGAAAAATGAGAACACTGCTGATAAACTCATGAGGTACACACATCACACCAGTATGCATGCTCCAAGGAAGGACAGGAGTATGCATCTATGAGAGTGAAGAACCTGACCCTCAAGTTCCTTCAATAAATGCTATTTGGACAACATAAGATGACATTTATAACATTTAACTGCTTTCAGAAAACAGGAAGTTTGGGAATTACAATCTCCTTGAAATCAACTCTGAAGAAATTATTCCATTCAAAAAGTTTGCTCAAGACTGACCTGTTTTTTTCAAGTTTCACACTCTTGAAACAAACAGCTGAGTTTGAAGCTCACGCTAACAGTGTTTAGAAGCCTATTTTTGAAGAATATTTTTCAGTAACATTTTTCATCTCCAAAATTGGGTAGGTCTTTAAAAATAAACTTCATAGGAATACAGGGAAAAGGAAACAGTGCACAAGCATAAAAATAGACTCAGGAGTCCAATAACAAACTATAAATCATTCATTTCCATCACACGCTGACTTGCAACATCATTTCTGCTTTTAGTAAAGAAAGGAGTTCAAAATGCTTTGGGACAGGTTCATTCCTTCCAACCTAAAAGCAATTAAATTTGGTCCCAAGACAATGAAATCCCAGGAGGCAATGGTGTAAATCAGTTTTCCCTTGATCTCTAGCAATTGTGCTAACAACAGAATTTCTAGCATGGTAGTGTCAATATCGTACAGGCTTTTTTAAAAAACAAACAAAAAAAAACATCAGCTGGCTTAAGAAATCAGATTCTATAATTTAACTATGGAGACAGAATGTCTAGCATTTACCTTGAGAAATAATGTTTAGACTTTACATGCTATAGGCTACCATCCTGCATTCTTTGTGTACCACAAATTTGCAGTGAAGCAGGGATTTTAACATCTGGAAATCCAACACTGATTAGACAGTATACACAGAGAAAAATTAGATTCATGAGACATAAGATCCAAGATAATCCTTTTAGGCCTAGAACTAAAATATTAAGGAGAAAGAGTGTTTCACACATCAGGTTGAAAAGCAAAGTATCAGTCGCATTAGCTTCTAAAGACTGTTCTGTGAAGTAGGACACATGGACAGAAATCATCACGTAGTCATTGAAGGCACTGCCTGATAGCTAAGTCTTTTTAACACAACTGTGGGCTCATTCTCTGCATCTCGCACAGAAAAGCAAAGACAAGTTTTAACATAGGCATGATTAGAGAAAACACAATAACAGTGCAAATAATATTATTATCACTGTCATCCAAATTCACAGCATTCATATATAAAACTTCCAAATGATAGATTGCTCAATTGAGTGTTTTCTTGACTACCAAATCTGTCACCAGATTACCAAATCTACCTCAGATATATAAATTTCACAGAATAGAACTGCTACCCCTCAAGCTGCCTAGCTTTAAAGTTGGATGGATCTGTGTGGACTGTTGCTGCTGCTGAGGGGTTTTGTTAGTTTTAAAAGAGCTTATCCAAAACATTTGTGTAAATCGTTAACTACAAGTCCAATACACAGGAATTCTGACCATGAATCACAAGTAGTATTTTAAACCTCTGCTATTGCTACCCGAGAAGACTACTAACTTTTTCCTTTGGATTTAATTAATTTTATAAATACATCTAGTATCATCTGTTATAATGCCATTTATTTTTCTACAAAACCTGACTATGTCCTAAACAAATACTTATTAACACTACTCAGAGTGTCTGAGATACTATATTAAACAGTATGCTATGTAGCCAGATAAACTAGCGGCACTAATACCTCTATGCACAAGAGGAACCACATGCTGCTATAAACATATTTTTTCTTATTCCTGTCTCTTGCTAGCAGCAAACAGAGTGACATGTAATAAACTCCTCAGAAACACATCTATCCTTTTAAGATGAACTGGGAGCTAGCAGAACAACTTAGCCAGAAGATTGAAAACTGCAATGATGTATGATAGAAGAGCTAAGAAGAAAAATGGAAGTGGGTGGACAGCAACTGAGGAGTGATATCACATGGATTGGGTGGGAAAGCAAAAAGAGCAAATGAATAAGGAAAGAAACAAATGAAACGTGGAAAAATACAGAAGACAAAATTGCCAAGAGTTCATCTAAAACAGTAGTTCTTAAATCATGGCTCAGTAAAAGGAAATTACAAAACTAGTCTGACAGGAAGAGTGAATTATGATGCTGCTGTCAGTGTCATACTTCTTGAGTGATGTTGTCAGGAGAGCCAGTCATAACTGAGAGTTACTGGCCTACCATATGGCAAATGCAAGTGTGGAATGACTTTGTTAGCTGTGTGTCTGATGAACAGGAGAAGGAATGCAGCAGCTAGCGAGGAAAGGGGAACCAAAAAAAGGGAGCTCAACTGGAAGCAAGATCATGCCCTTGTTAACTGGTCCACACACTGAGGTAACTACCACATAAGTCTCACAACCTCAAGCACAATGAAAGCTGAAAAGCATTTTGTTAAAGAGCCCCAAATTCTTTTCAGGAGCTGAGGTGAGTTCCTGTGCAGATACGTAGGTAACATAAAAATGACGTCTATGGTACGCACAAATGTTTCATCCAGTGTTCTTTAAAAGCTTCCTGAAATTGTAACTGATTAAGAAAGAAAATTCTACACAGGTGACACGTGCAATGAACGGAGAATAGTGATAGTTGGGGAAATTCTCTGAGGTATAATTGCAATGCTTTAGCATATTTAAATTCATTTAAAAATTAATCATAGAAGATAACATGTTGTCTATATGATCTGTATTATCTTGTCTGTGTTATCAGTCCAAGCATAATCAATACATAAAGGAAAAGAAAGCTTCCTAAAGATATCCATTCTAACCGACCCTCACCAAAACACAACAAAATACAGAAGAGATAGCAGGTATGGCCAGACATAACCTCCTCATCTAATCTCTAATACTGCAGGTAAAAAATCTAAATTATACAGGATTTTTTCACTGAATATGGTGTAGCACTACTCTCACATAATACTGATTTATACTTCATGTAGGAGAGAAACTTGTCTGCCAGACACTTATAACAACTCTGGATCCAGATTCTGAAGAATGAGCTGAACATTTTTTTTCTGATTGCCCTGTAGAGAGAACTGCATGCCTCCAGGGTAGCGGTACCAGAGGGAATGTGAAACAGACTCTTCTGTTTCACAGTTCTGAGCAGGAGGTGCAAGTCTGGTGGGTTGGGCCAGGATGCTGAAGACCAGCTGAGACTAATGTCAAGAGCTTTATTCGCTGTCTCCTCTACGAGGGACAGGAAGATGCTGAAATGGCAAGGGAAGATTTTGGGCTCAGAGGGAAAAGTTAAAGGCCTGTTTTTGTTGAGAAATGCTACAAAAAGAGAAAGAAAAATGGAAAATATTCATATAAACTAAAAACGTACCGTGTGTGTCTCTTCTGTACATTTTTCTCTTTGTATTGGAGCAACTGGAAATTCAAGGAGGGATTTTACAGTCTTCCTTTTGGCTCTTTCCATTTGAATATTAGTAAAATAGTTGACAGCAGCAAACTCGATAAGAGCAGAAAACACAAAGGCAAAGCAGACTGCTATGAACCAGTCCATGGCAGTAGCATATGATACTTTTGGCAGTGAGTGTCTTGCACTGATGCTCAGCGTCGTCATTGTCAACACTGTGGTTATTCCTTCAAAGAAACAAAACAAAAGCACTGCTGAATGCAAGTAAATCAGAGAGAGAATATGAAAGTAAACAAACAGCTTCAAACAAAGATTTTAATATCACCTAGGAGTGATTTAATCCCTTTCCATCTCTGACTGTAAAACCCATTATTATGAATGAAAAAGCAGTTACACTGAAAAATATTATAACAGAAGTCACTCCAGGGAACGTGACACTCAATCTTGACATGAAATGGAACAAAATAAATCTCCTATTCAGTTAAAAAATATATTACCACAAATTAAAGTAATAATACCAGAGATTTTCACATTTAAATCAACACAGGAAATACAGTATAGAATAATCCACATCCACGTTTTTCCAGCACTGCAAAATAACGTACTAACACTATTGCCATAAGAGCAAGACCCAGGTGTTGCCATCAGACAGTGCACCCTGTGTTTGCTCGATAAGACAATCTTAAGAACTTCTGAGATCCTACACTCAGCAATCCACTCCTCATAAAAATGAACTGCTGTGTAACACAGGAAAGAAATTACTGACAGATGGAATAAAGACAACTCATTTCTCTGTTAGATTAAGAAAATGGAGGAAAGCCTTTCTATGCATCTTATGAATACTGCATTAGATTTAAGTCATAATAACCACCACTAATGAGCAGTAGTTATACAGACACAACAGGTAACCAGTTTTTAAAAGAGCCATGCCTTCATTAGATCATCTACAGTTCACATGCAGAAAAGGTGGAAGCCTTCAAAAGATATATTTTATGTCAAATTTTGTAGAATTTCCTACAACAAATAATTTTCTAAACATTTGAATGTAATTAAGTTGTTTAAGTGGGGTATATTTTGCTCTTGAGACTGCAAGAAAAGCATGATTTTTCCTTTAATACTTTTGGAAAGCTACCTATTACTCTGATCACACTCAATCCAGATGCCACTAAAACACAGCAAATTTTTTTGATGCCAAGGAAAACTCAAATATTACGTTAACAACTCTGTTAATTAGTAAGTCATAACCTTATCTTTTAAATCCTTCTGCTACTAGTCGAGCGATTAAATCTAATTAGGATTTCATCTTCTGAAAGAACAACTTCAATTAAAGTATGCATGAACACTGAGCTCACAATATGACCACTTCATGGTGACACTTCAAGTGCAAACACTAGCTATACAAAAACGAAGTATGATTTTTTTCTCTCATCCAAACTATTCCAAGAATAGTTAAAATATAAATAATCCTATGTCTCCCAAATACAAACTGCCATGTACAGGGTGAACATTGCTCAAGTGCTACCACAATAATCTCAAGGAAGATTGACAACAAGTGCATACATCTTCACTTTTATGAAAACAACACTGTACTCATACTAATTCAAGATTAAACGTATATACAGAAAACAACTCAAAATAATTGGTAGTCTGTCTTCAGACAGGACCTTCACACACACCATTTCCTAAATAGGCATATCTCATTGAGGTAACTTAGCAAGAAAATACCTTCACCTAGACACTGTCATACAGAAAACAGGACAAAATTAAGCCAGACTCTCCTATTAGAGTTTTTGTTGCTGTTCCTAGCTTGTTTTTTAAAGACAAAGAAGCAGTGTCTAGTTCGTAAAAGCTCAAACAGCATTTCAGAGCAAACTCAGCAGGATCAAAAACACAGACGCGAGAGCTCACAAAACCTTCTTCAGTGGGAAGGTGTTGAAAAAAAAAAACACACCACTAAAAATGTTTAATTCTGAGAAAAAAATTATGGGAAGTCATTTTATCCTGGAAGAGAAACATCCCTGTTTACCCTATCCTTCCTGATTCTACTTTTGTTCTCTTCAAACAAATAGTTTGTCTGAATTGTGTGTTAAAAAGACATTTATTTAACAGATTTAAGAATAGAATGAAATTACTTGAATGACCAATGAATGATTCACCAGATATATGGAGCAGAGGGCAGGCTGCGCCGGTATTACACTGTTTATTAGCCCAGTCTTCCTCAGTTTTTTTCCTATTAAACCATTCCTCTGAGAGACTTGCAGTTGCCACTACAGCTGTTCCTAGATATGTGCCAAGGGCAGGAAATTAAGTTCTGATAAAAATGTGTGCATGTGTATGTATGTATTTGTGTGTACACACACACACGCACACGTTCTTACCAGAACTTAATTTCCTGGCCTTGCGTGTGTGTGTAGGTATGTATGTATGTATATACAGATGAACTGTAACTATCCACAGCAAAATACTTGCAAACTTCTGATCAGAAAGGCACATAACTGTGAAAAAAAAATATATTAAGAATATTTTACTATTAAAAATATTTTAAAAACCTGATTGGAAAAGAAATTTCTCTCTCTTTCTCACTTTAACATCGCTCTTCTACAATCATCAGATTCACACGTCTACAGCTCTGACTGGGGTACCTTAGAAAGTTTTATTAAACTCTTATACTTTAAAATTTCAGCACCAGAGCATGAAGTCTTTAAAAAGTATAAGCCACTACTTTACACATAATTGCACAAACAAGCCTGGCTAATGTACAATAAACCAATGCAATGTCCTCACATCTCCCAACTCATCTATGCCTTCTCTGGCTCACTTGCAGCACTGCTACTATGCCCTAGTACTTTGCACTATGGCGGTCTCAAGATTCACAAAAGAACCTGAAGGACATATGCTGCAGTTCCATGTGTACTTTATTGGACCACTCAGTACTCAAACGCTAAAACTAGGAGAGAACTGTGCTATATAGTCATGATTAAATCAAATGACTTAACACAGACACATTACTAGAATTTAGTTGCATGCCCAATCCCCCCTCATTTTATTTTATTTTATTTTAAATATGGACAAGAGACAGCAAAAGGTCACACTATTTGTGAAAAAGCGTCCTCGAAGACAGCTCCCAGCAAGCAACCCTCATATCAGGGAAACACAGAAAAAGCAGTTCACCAGCAAGATAAACTGTTCAGGCATCATACAAGGGGTTTGTAAGCAAGAGACTAAGCATGTATTCTATTCAAGTGGCATACTAGAGCTACTTAAAAAGACAGATGTTCTCTGAATGCTATCTCCCAGCCACACACTGTTAACTTGTTAAACATTCAGAATATATTGCAAAACCAAATTATGTCTTTGTTCCATGTGAAAAGCATTCATAGTGCATCATGTTCAAAATCTTTTCTATAGTAACAGACATCTTGACAGGCGGAAACTCCCTAGATTGTTCCTTGTGTGTCCTTCCTCTGTTATCTTTGCCAAGTTCTCTCCAATCATGCACTGTCCAATGGAAAGATCATTTGTTTAGCCTCTTCTGACAGTTCCTCTGGAAAGTGAGTATCAGAGCAGATATTCTGCCTTCATTTCTACCTCTTGCCTGCAAAATTTCTATCTTCTCTTAAAATTACCTTTAGAAAACAGGGTCCTTTTTGGCATTTGTTAGAAAACTTTAAAAAAGTACTTATAGCCATACTGTAAGACATTTTCTTTCAAAGGCATATTAGAAACTAAATGTAACTTAGTGGATGTCCAGACTTTATTATTATTTGTTCCCAGTTTCTTATATGGATATACTGACACATATTTCTTCTACTGCTGTGTAAGTTGTGCATTTTCATTATCACGTTTTGTCTACAAATACAGATTCTACTTTTCCAGTTTATGGCTATACTTCATTTAAAAAGTACCGTTATTCAACACTACTAGAAAGACATGAGAAACAACATACTTGTTTGCTGGATATATTGCTCTTATAACGAATGATTAATCTTGCCTAATTTGTGTTACCGAACAGCATTCAGACTTAACTTACATGTTTGGGTGAGCCATCATGTAGAAACATTAATTCTTGTCACTCTTTCCAGCATCTAACTATAGCAAAGCTTTCTTGTAGAATATTCTTTTCTTGATTAGCCTGGCTTTCTACTTGAGTATATTATAAAGTCAAGACATTGCTCTATGAAGACTGCTTTTAAAAATGTTTTTGTCTTATTCCTTTGTTAGGAACCATACATTTCCATTTCATTCCTTTAATTACTTACACTTTGTCTTCCACTGAATCTTAAAATTTTTATTTTCAGTGTTTACTGTAGCATCACTTTTAAACTGTATTTTGATGAGATCACTTTTAATATCTTGCAATCATTTTTCTTTATTAATTCATTTTCATAATGGCAATAGTAGATAGGAGAGAAGATCACTAAACGTGAAATTACATCTAAGCCTTACCCATTGCAAGCTTCCACTGATGACATAGATATATAGATATCTTCATCTCACACATTCTCAATCAAGTTATTTTAAAAGGATTTTAGAAAGCATGCATTCAAGTATTGCACTACTGCTCACTGAAGGATAAGATCGGTCTGTATACAGACTAAGGACTAGACTGGATTACCTCAGGCCAGGTCTTCCCAGCCTGCTACCCCAAGCACCCCAAATCCTCACCAATGTACACCCACTTGCCACAGGCAACCAGGTTATGCTTCTGGATAAATATTCCAAACTTATTCTGATTCCAAGGTCTCACAAACTACTTTCTTTATACATTGATAGTAACAATTCTTCTGAGTTTACCTTATGTCCTTGCATCCGCACTAATACAGAGGCAGTATACCTGTGACCTTAAAAGGCCTATTCTAGAGAAAATAATAAAATGAGAAATCACGATAAAAAGTGAAAAATTGAAATAATTACCAAATACAGTTCTAGCTGGTACAGATTCCTTATTTATCCAAAATGAAACTTGAGAAAGGATCACAGTCATAATGCATGGGATATACGTCTGAATCATAAAATAACCCATTTTCCGTCTGAGGTGGAAATATACTGTCATAACAATATATTCACCTAAAAAAAAAAAAAGAAATATTTAAAAAGTATTTTTCTGACTACACGATTTTTTTTTTTATGTCAGAGATTAACTGTTCTAGACTATCAACTAGGATTCTTTAAGATTCACACAACTTAACATACTTAACATGTATAGAAAGAAAGGCATATCATGAGACAAGAACAAAGGTGAGTTTTAAACAAAAAATGTTGGAAATATAAGGTCCTTATAGTGTCATTCTTAAAATGCTATCTAAAATGTTATAAATGTATACCTAAGTCTGGATCACTTTTTGTAGTGCAAGTATGATTTAAAAATTCTTTTGGCATCTGCTAAAGAGAATAGTCTAGGTTTATATGTCAGCACCACTATGACAATGAGATAAATGCAAAAGTCATTAACAATAATTAAAATTAGTGTAAGTTTAGATGAAGTATCATTACTCATTAAACAAAACAATGACATTTTCAGCACAAATGGAGTAAACCATCTAAATGGTTAAGAAGAATTTTGTAGGGACAGTAGGGAAACCAGGTCATTAATTTCTACAGTACTGCAAAATACTCTTTTATCATTAAGAAAAGTATCCACAAAGCAAATATATGTGTTATACTGCTCTATTTAATCGTGACCATCTTACAATACCCAAATTTGCTGATGTTTAGAAAATGATTCCAATTTTTAAAAATATTTTGGGAGTATGCTTGCTTATCAGCAAACTGTTCATAAGTGATACTTCACTCATTTAGGATGCCCATAGCTGCCATTTGCGCTGTAAGAAATAAGGCAAATCAGCAGAAGTATCTATCGTGACTAAGGCATTTGTGCCTATGCTTATCTGACTAGAGGGTTTTTAATGGTTTTAATAACCCATTCTGTATGCTCTACTTTTATCCTGAGCTGTTTGTACTACCAAACAAAGGAAGTCTTTTGCACATAATGTGGTTACAGTGCTGAGAAATTACTTCCTCACCCAGGCATCCTCTTGACTCTTCAAACTGCATTTTAAGCAGTGATTAAATACTCATTTTGTCCCTTGGAGTAATGATCTGATTCTAGCTTTCTGAAAGACCTTTGCAATCTACAGTAATGAATCTGCAAATGTAAATCTGAAGGACAGAAATCTAATTCAGATCTACACTCTCAGCTCCTAACATATAGTCTATGACATCCAGTAAAATGCCTTACATAAAAGAAAGAAAAAAAGCCTAGAGTAGTATTACAGGGTTAGTTTGACTCCATTTGTCTCTTACTGATGAGATTCCTACCTGTAATAGATTTAATGGTTTCACTGGATACCGTATGCCCTAGCAGGTCATACTGAACTAAACTGGAAGACTCCTCAGGAACTTCCACTGACTTCTCAGGTCCTTTTGTCCAGGTATAAATCATTTCACTCTTTGGATATGCATCTACAACACAGCACCAGTTTGCATAAATAGGAAACAACTTCCCATACCTTACTAATGTCCCCCCCCAAACCTACCAAAATCAAACAGTAAGACTCACAGTAACAACTTTAGAAGACAGCCTCCACGTTACCCCCAAAAAATAAATTGGAGCTAAGGTAGTATATCAAGCATTATACACAAATTAACTTCATATTTGAATGTGAAGTCTAAACACTACTTCTTTCTACATCAGCCCTTAGTAAACACAGGCAGGTTATCTTTAAGTTATTTTAGAAATTTCTATCCAAAATGTTAACATTACAATATACTGATATCTAAAAATAGCATGATAAGGAGGATATATTTTGGAAATGATGTGCACATTTCTTTACATGAAATAATGATTAGACTAAAAGCAGAAATTTAATTTTTTCTGCCAGAAACCAGAGGTCAGTAAAAGATTCAAAGCAGCCCAGAAATAAGCACACCCAAAGAAATATTGTAACATTTAATACAAAAGACATCACTCAGGGCTAGCATTCAATCCTTACGCAGTCCAAACTCCTGTTAAAATTAAATAAAACCAGTCTTGCATTTGAAATTGCTACTTCAAGTTTCACTGAAAAATATACCAGATCAGTGTCAAACACAATTTCTACTGATTTATGATTCTGCCTTAAGAAATATGCCAGTGGAGAAGTCCCCACTATTGAAGCTTCTGTAGTGCACATCTGATACCAAAGCCAGTTCTAGCAGGACCTTGTTTCTAACCTCACTATAACTGGGAAGAAAAGCCCTATCAGAGAAGCATCCTTAATGTTCCCCTTTTGCTTGGCTATCGAGCTGTATAACTTAAATGTATAAGCTAAGAGAATAAGCAGCTTTCAGTAACCTCTAACCTCAGAATTCAGGGGTCAAGGAAAACAGATTACTGTCCAGCCACTGACAACATCCCAGTGAAAAGCAGAAGCCAGTGACCAAGGAGGCTTAGAAGAGTGACAGGACAGAAAATGAAGTACATCAATCATACCCATGTGGTCGCAGCAATCTCTGTAGTGGATTAAAATCAGGGACTCATTATTACCCTCCTCTGTTGCATGTAATATGTTCCAAAACATTACTTCTAGCAAAAAGTCAACTATAGGATTTTGGATGACCTCCACACTTCAAAGCAGAAAAAGACAGTCATCTGCACTGCACTGAGACTTCTCTCACCAGTCTAAAAACTATCTAGCCTGTAGCTGTCATGCAGACTCCCTTTATAGGCCAGGAGATAGGACATAGGACAAACAAAGATCAGATCTTCGCACTTAACATAAAACCTATCTCAGAATGTGAGCCTGACTCCACTGACCGTAAAGAAAGCCAAATAACCGGCTTTCCCAGGCACCTTTTACCTGACTGCAGTAAGCTGAGATGTATCCCACCCTCTTCTGCAGAGTATCTCCCACTTCACTGAGTGTTCAATTCATCCCTAGGAACCAAGATAAACTATATACTTCAAACAACAGCATAGCCAGCAGAACAATGGGTTTAAAACAGTGTCTGAACCACTGTCCACTTTTCAGTTCTCTGAATGGGTTTAATTTTTCAGGTCCTAAATAAAATTCCCCGAGGAACTTAACAGGAGTTTTGTCTGCATATGGATTGCATATCACAACTAATCAAAAAATTCAGTAGTTTCTCAAAATCTACTTCTACTATTTAAATTCTGTAGTTACAAGAAATTTCATAATTGTAACTTACAACTCCCAAATTTGAGAGGACAAGCATGACCATCCATGGGAAAATCCACTAATCTCATGGGACACTCTGCACTTATTGTAAGCCTATAATGGAACAAATTAAATAGTCTCTGGTTGCCATTTTGTCTAGGCAGCATAACTTTTGCATACAGTAATTGCAAGAAACTGAAAAAACAAGCTAGATACCTCATTGTATACAGGATAGTGCCATTCCTCATTATTCTGAAGAGTTTATTTGGGGCCGTCATGTTATGTGCAACAGACTTTTTCCCATTCCTGAAGAAAGTGTCAGGAGTCCACACCTTCGAGACCATCAAGTTGTTAAGTCTTAAAATTTCAATAGGGCCATCATATTTTAATCTTTTGTCTACCCATGTCTGACGGAAGAAGACATCCATTGTATACTCCTGTATTTTGCAGAAAAATTGCAGAAAAATAAAGATCACATTTGCTTGTATAAGTGTTTCCTGTAAAAAAAAAAGAGAAAGAAAAAGAAAAAAGAAAAAAAAAAAGAAAAAGAAAAAAAAAATCCCTCAGGAGCAAATATATTAGTAGTAAAGAAAATGCTAAGTCCACTACAAAAACGTATTTTCACCAATTAAATAGTGTTGTGTACTCCTTAATAACTTAATTCCCCACATTAGTCATATCAATAAATTGATACTCGTGTTTAATCATTAAGGAATAATTAATTTAATTAGATTGCAGGAAGCAGGCAGTTTAATTTGTAGTCAAGCATATAACTGGAAACAAAATGATCTGTGACAACAAATGTCAACAAACTTTTAAAGAAAAGATAGCCAGCACTGAAAAAAAAATAATTAAATAGATAAACTAAAATATTAGGACAAATGATTACTTCCACTTCAAAGCCAAAAAAGGAAAATTTAACTTCAACTGATCAAAAGTTAACTTTTTAAATGGAGGAGAGCTAAACACTTCCTTTGACATGTCCACAAAACACAAATAATGAATTATACATTAACTTGCAAAAATGCACATTTATTCTTAACTACATAGCTATTCCATTCAGTTCCTCAGAAAAGTCATTCCATTGCTCCAAAGGAAACATGTAAACTGCAGAACTGCAGACACATCATGAGGAATCACATGCAAATTAATTGACAAAGGAATGCATTTCTCATCTTGGGAAGTTAAAGCATGTTAAAACATTTTAAAACAATTACAAAAACAATTACATGGCATTGGAAAAGGTAGCACAGGAAGCTTCAGTCCTTTGTAACTTAAAGCTGCATCTTTGTGTTAAGCCAAATAACGCTTTTAGACTTCATTTCAAACCCTTCTGCATATTATTACTTGTATGGTCATATCTATCCATATGGGCATGGATGCATCTCTACAAGTGCAGTGATATTTGGCTTCATTTCTATGGATGTTTCCTCCATTTTGCTTTACTGTTTTGCGGAAAAATACAGATAATGGCTTGAACAGGAGAGTAGCCCATGAGAAAGGGCTCATGTTATCTTGGGAATGCAAGTAAACCACCTCTAGCTTCTGCACAGAGAAGAAATTTGCTCTGTAGCTGTAACTAAGTATCCTTGTTTTCTGTGCATGGCCTTGACTATCCCGACACACAATGCTTTGTCTCCAACTCTTACACACATTGTGGCAGTACTAAGGATGGTTAGCAGACACCTTCCTGGCCTGCTGCCACTGGCATCTGCTGGGGTCATCCCAGGGCAGATACTATACCAGTCGACCACCACTAGTACTGAGATCTTGGCAGAGACTGACCAGTCAGCTTCCCCTGATAACATGCGTACCTCTCTATTAAACTGATAAAACTTTCCTCTGTGTACCTTCTTTGGGACTGGTAAGTCTTGAGCAGAAGAGCTGATGCTTTTGAATTACAATAGTGAACCTATGAGAAGTCTCTCTTCTTTGTCATTTCTCGCTAGTAACTTCGTAGCTTGCAGTAGCAGTTTCTGTTATCAGCATGCACGTGATAGATTTTGTAAAATGAGAGTTCAACCCTTTTTCATAACTCTGAGTATCAAACTGAACCAGTTCTAAAAAAAAAACATTCTGATCATCCTGTGTTCTGAGACTCTCACACTCCACACTTTCAGCAAGGTTTATGAATGCAGCCACATTCATACCACAATGGATAAAATCATTCCAAAACCAATTCCAGGGTCCCTGAATAGCCTCCTAATCAATCCCTAATGACAAAAGGGGAAACATCTGCTTTTCTCCTTTTGGCAGTTCCTTACCTACCTTCATTTCTTGTTTTCAATCCTGCTTTCTCCAAGGTAACCAATAATTTCTCATGAGGCAGCACATAAAATGCTTCACTGCAGCCCTCAATTTAGAGTTGAGGCACACATTACAAGACTTATTATTCCAGATTCTTGTACCCTTTGTCACATTGGACAGCATCATATTGTGCATAGCAACCACTGAAGGTGTAAGATGCAATTCCACACAAGACTAGCATAGGGACCTAGTCCTTGAATAAAAATATCTTGCTGTCACATACCTTTCCCCAGGATAGAACCAATCAGGTGCACCAGAAAGTGCAGAATAGCACTATGTATGAAGGAAGTTACTGCCATGAAACTGCCTTTCCTTTAAAGAAGTATAAACACGTAATGCACATGTGGCTCTGTTACTTTCATGTTATGTATAAAAAAAAACTCCAAGAAATGAGAAACTATCATGTGGTTTAAGGGTAAGCTGTAGGCACACTGCAGTGGATTTGACCCCAAATGCAGTTGCCTTTCAGGTACAAATAATAGTACATTCAAATGTAACATTTGTCTTCAGTGAATAGTTCATGCATGTCATTTTGACTTTCAATTTCTGCAGACAGTTATGAAAACTCCTATCAGTCAAACGTTTGCTGAAATTGATGCTAAAAGTGGCCCAAAGATCAACAAAGGGAATTCATCTGAAATGAAAGTGTCAACAAGTATTTGTGAAATGATGTCATTACTATTCACCTGAGAATAACATGCATTTGAGAAGGGAAAGGCACTTTCAAAGACATTACTTTTTTTCCCCCAACAGTATACTTACTGACACACTCCCCACAAGGCCTGATTCTGTCTCTACACCACAGAAATCTGTTTTAAATCCCAGGAAGTAATTTCCTTAAGCCAGACAAAAAACAGCACAAGTGTGACCAGAATCAGGCCTGCTGTATCTAATTATAAGCTATAAATTAAGCTGTTACTAATCTTGTCTACTTTGTATGATTGACAGAACAGTACAGAGACATGAATTAAGCATCCACTCCTTATTGCAGTTAATGCTTTCTCAGAAACAGGAAATAGCATTTTAATTCCAGCAATACATACCATTTCTACATCAGAAACAGGTCCAAAACTGGTGACATATATATCTGTTTTGACTTCAGTAACAGGACCTAATATATGAAAAGGAAGTGAGCAGGAAAATGTGAATTTTGTAGGTCAACAATTGTCATAAGTGATCCTGGCATGTGAACAGTTATTGCTTTGAGGGTTCTGTGAACAAGAGCAAAATGCAAGTACTGGTCATTTCAGATACGTCTCTAATAACAAGCACTACTCAACTGTCTTTACCTCACGAGTAAATCAAAGGCATGCAAATCGCCATTTAGAAAACCAGCATTGACTCAGCAGATAAGAAAACAGGTACCAACAAATTAAAAGGCTTATGGAAAACACCATGCTGATTAACAACATAATTCAATTAAGAACATAATTCAAGAAATCCACATTCCCCAAGGTCTCTATTGCTACCATTCAGTCTTACTGGTAATACACAGATTGCAGATATTACTTTGCTACACACTAGGCAATTCAGCAAGATCAAGAGATACATCCACATCTGAATAAGTAGTTAAGTAATTTAATGCTGACAAACAAAGTAAGAGTTGGGTATCTTAGTATTCTGGGGGGTCTGAACTTAGGTCCACATGCTACTACTATATAGCCTGTCTTGCAAGAGCTACTGTTGTTAATGACAGTGCACCAAAGTATTGAATATTCACAGCTGGGAATGGCAAGCAGCCATTAGAGAAAGCAATTTCATATCAACGTGATAATTCCTCCAAGACAGGACAAAGAAACCTGAAATACAGGAGTGGCATCACTCTACAGCTGGGAATTTTAGAGTTTTCCGTAAGTAAACATGCAGGATTTATATCAGTTCCCAATGTAAAAGTCTAGAAAGCTGCTAATTAGAAACAATTATAGTTATAATTTTGTGATCAAAGCATTACCTAATGGCCTAATTCAAGCAGCGAACATACATCACAAATGTATTAAATCTGCTGGCTTTCTTACCAAACAATATCTGGTTGAAAACACAGTATAATCTACAAATTCACAACCACAGTTTCTATCCTGAAACCCAAAGAAGGTAAGTGCCTCAAGTCTGTTAATTCAGAACTTATCGCAGTATTTGGAATCCAAAAATAAAAAAAGACTTCAGAAAAGTAAAAGCTGAAGAATTTATGCCTCTGGAAAGAAAAAAATAATTGCTGTTCACAGACAATGTCGTTCTGAATTGAATGTTAACAGGAGAGAATTAAATATGCAACTGGAAAACAGAGAAGCTATATTTTGTGCATCTAGAAAAAGTGTCAAACTGTGAAATAAAAGTAAAGAGAACCATATAAAATTATTTCACTGAGCAGTTTGCAAGTTATGTATAGAAGAACAGCTAAGAACTTTTCAGCTAAATGTCAAGAAACAGACTCTTTAATGGAAGTTAACAGTTTTACAGAGAGACATTTTTTCAAGATAAAATCTAAAGAAAAATCACCCTACAACAGTTGGTAGCTCAGTGGTCCTTGGAAAGTTGCATCCTTCAGCACGTCTGTCTCAAAGAGGTTTTAAGAATTTCTCAAGTTCCAGATAACACATACTCATAACATTCTGCTCTTCCAAACATGTCACATAAAAGCTACTCTCCTTTCTACAAATACTTAAGCATTCATCAGGGCACAGAAATCCATGAGTGGTTGGACCACTCATGTCACTGACAATATAGCCCAATTAAATTTCCTGAATATAACTATTTCTGCAGAGCTCCAAGAGATAGGGGGAAAAAAAATCAGAGCTGTCAATATTAGAAGTGAAAAAATTCACCTGCAGGATTAAAAAACAGGGAAGAAAACCCAATCATACTTGTACATAGAAACACAAGCAATCCAAATATATCTGGTCTCCCATAGTCACCACACCATCATTAATCTAGGGTAAACTACGTACAGTACATATATACACACACAATATCCATTTATTTAATCTGGTGAAGTCAAAATGTTTTTGAAATCAAAGTTGTATTCAAATGACAGAGACATTTTTCCACATTGCTTGAGTCTTTTGTTACCCAGCAATTAAAAAAAAAAAAAAAAACAGAAAGTTATACTACTAAAAAAGAGAACAAAATCAGCTTTAGCAGATTTCCTCTATGGTATCTTCTTTTCTTTACCTCACAGCACACTGTAATTTTATAATTGTATCAAACTGAGCAAAAGAACATATTTTTCCCATAGGCAGGAGATGGTTTTCCTCAAACATTGACTTCATTTGTTTTATTAGATTACAGCTCCACAGGCAATAAGTGTTCAGAGTCTTTTTGCAACTTTATTTTTTGGGGTTTCTTGCAAAGGTAAGCTCTAAGATCAGGAAATTAATCTCAAAATCTGCAAGCTTATGATTTCACACTATTAGGAATCTGATTGCAGAAACACAGGACTAAAACCTGTGCTTCTAGTAACTGCTATTCTGCTCTCAAACTTGTATTTACCAATGGGACCTATGAGACAGAAGGAAGCAGGACAGACAACGAAGCCACAAGATAAGACTGAAATTAAAGTTTACCTTAGTTTGCTCCCCTGACATGATGGCAGTATAGTGACAAAACAAATGTTAAAAACAAGTTTTAGGCCTTTAGATAATGGCAGATGAACAAGGATCTGCAAACATTTTAGGCATCACAAAGGAAGAAAAAATATCCACATATTACAGGTATGAAAATCCTTCCATTAAACCCAAAACTGTGGTCAAACATTAAAATGTTTGGTAGGAGAAAAGAAAACTGCAAGGGATAGTGGAAGCTAATTATTCCCCTAATGCTTTTCCTCCAATCTGCAGCCCTGATGTGCTCCACATCTTCCACCTACAACAGTCCACAACTGTTAAGGCCAAACACTGGGTTTTCTAGAGCATCTCAGCACTCAAGGCCAAGCCAAGAGCATCCATGGTGATACCAGAACCTATCCTCTATTCCCTTCATTGTAGAACAGAACATGCTAACTCCAGTTGAGAACTATAGTGGGGGTAGAAAGAGTGAGTCATGCCTTTTGTCTTTTTAAATTATTATTAATTATGGGAATTCCTGTCAACGATGAGGTGATTTGCAGTCACCTAACCTACTCTTACTAGTGATTCAAGCAGCCTTCCAAAATAAGCACGTTGCACCACTTAATCAACTCAGGCTGTGGAAGCAGAAGATCCTATCAGAAAACTTAACCTTCTACAGCTGGCAACAAAATGCAGGGCAATCAACTTTAAATATGACCACTTGTACTTCCCCTTCAATGGGTATTCAGAAAGCATCTAACCACCATAAATCTTCAGGAACACTGAAGAACTATTTTTAACATACTGGTGTGTATTTTTATGTCAATGAAATAGGAGGAGAGTCCTACACACTGCAGTGGGAACAGTTAAGTCTGAATCACTGCCTGCAAGATAATATACTTTAAAGCAGCTCTGGTAGAATTAAAAGCAACCCCTGCAAAAAGCCAGAATAGTTCAGTGCTTGATAGAGATGCTACATGTGGGCTGCAGAAGTGATGCCAGGCCCTAACCCCGTGAAGAGGAACATAAGACAGTTTTCCCATGCGTTTGATACCAACATATGGGTTGAACTGCAGCAGAGCTCCCAGTAAAAGACTTTGGACTCCATTATCCCCTTGTCTCCATAGGCAACTGTCACCACAGAGATCTCCACTGTATGTAAACAGTCAAATCCTGCACAAACTCACTGCAGATTGGAGATTTTGCCATCAAGAGTCACACAAGCAACTGCAAACCTTAGCAAACAAGTCTGTTCAAAGGTTTCAACGCGCAAAGTACAATTTAAATGCTAAGTGTGGTTGCTGTTACTGCTATGAGATCAGTCTCAGGATACATGAAATTACATTACGTCACTTCCCACATCTACATTAAAAAAAAAAAAAAGAAATGTAGCTGCTACACACTTTCTTTATTAAAAAAAAACAGTTTGTGAAAGATTTGGTGCTTTCTTTTCCAATTTTTGCCTTCTGCATAAAAAGCAATTGCATGAAGCATGTCCTCTGCTATGGAATTAAACAAGAGAACATCTGCTACATGTGAAATTTCTCTTCAGAACCTAGAACTGGGTGGGTCATTTCTTAAAATGAATGTGGAATTCAAATACTCAGACTACATTCTTTATCCAGAGGTAAATACATTGATTGCAACAGCACACAGCAACTTTTACGCTCCTCCACTACCATGTCTGAACCTTGAAAAGGGAAAAACGTAACTCCAGAAATGAGAAGAATGCTCTGTTTCTTTGTCTGTTCAGCAGATACTCTCTGCTGAGACAGCCAACAAGGCTGACACTGGTGCCAGTTTTCACAGCGTGGGCACCTGTCTACTAAGAACTGGACCAAGAATATCAGCTAATTTTATATAGGTCACTGAACAACAGACAGATGGTAATGACTTCAAACATCATGAACCTGGGCCAAATTCAAACCAGTCAACTACAGGTATATATCCATATCCTGTTAACAAGGCTTTGAATCATCTGCTCTCATCAGCTAAAGAAGATTGGACAATTGCCCGAGGAAAAAAAAAAAAATCATCTTCACTTTGTGATGCTCACAGCCATTCCATTTGTAATCTAAAAATAACAATAATAATTACAAAATCTATTATGCTGGACAATGGAATCTTGAAGGTAGGTATGAGTTTTTTAATAAGAGAAGATAATAATGTAGATACTCTTCTGTTTTCTGAATAGAAAATTGTCTGTCCTCTTCACATTTATTCTGCATCTTTTTCCTAACTACAGGAACTCCTCTTGCCTTGGCAGGAAATGAAACTTCAGAAACATTCATAAGCTGAACATTGCACAGCCTGGAAGAGGCCGAGATGCTCTCTCACAGTTTTCTTAAGGGAAACAGTGGCCAACATATTTAATTCCACCAGGTGTCCTGCTGCAATTTCACAGTTATGAGATCAAGAGAAAGAGGAAGGAAAAAGGAGAGTAAATGAACATGGTCCTGTTCCTTCTACTCATGAGCCAGTATGCATGGCAACTTCTGAACAGAAAGCTGAAGTGCAATCACCACTTCAGTAGCTGACAATGAGATTCCATGCCAGGCTGTACCTCACAAAAATGAGCAGAACCAAGGAGAAAGAGAGCTCCAGTCTTCACTGACTGATAGGCAACTACACCACAAGGAGCCAGGAAGATGCTGTGGGCGATACAGCTGGGCTCAGAAGGGATTTTTAAGACCTAACATCAGTGGGTTTCTCAGTCAGCCTAAGAGCCTTGAACAGGAGACATGCCACACATCATCTTTCTTTAATCTTACTGAAAAACAGAATTCCCAAGATCAGAGGCACACCTAGTAGAAAAATTCATTAGAATTAGCAGATACACAGGCATTGCAAGGGATGCTCTTCTAACACCACAGTTGCTTCATTACTTCTTGGTTTGCTAAAGGAAGCATAATGAGTTAACATATCACCTAAATTTTTAAAAATACCATAACATGTTAAATTTATGATCTTAATAAGTAATCCTTCCCTTCTACTCTGCATTGGTGAGGCCACACATGGAGTACTGTGTCCAGCTCTCCATCCCTCGTTATGAGAGAGACCTGGACGTATCGGAAAGAGTCCAGCAACGGGCCACCACAATGACAAAGGGTCTGCAGCACCTCTCACATGAGGAGAGGCTGGAAGAGATGGGACTGTTCAGCTTGGAGAAGAGGAGGCTCAGGGGGTTCTCATTAATGTCCATAAATACCTGAATGGAGGGCTCAAAGAGGACGAAGCCAAGATCTTTTCAGTGATGGCCAGTACCAGGACAAGAGACGTTGGGAACAAACTGGAACACAGAAGGTTCTCTCTGAACACCAAGAAGCACTTCTGTGCTTTGCAGGTGATGGAGCTCTGGTACAGCCTGCCCAGAGAGGCTGTGGAGTCTCCTCCTTGGAAATCTTAATAAGCCACCTGGATGTGGTTCTGGGCACCCTGCTCTGGTAACCCTGCTGGAGCTGGGTCTGATGGACTCAGAGGGCCCTGCCAACCTCAGCCACCCTGTGGTTCTGTGATCCAGCAGATGTTTTAATTGGACCTCATAGGCTCTCACTTCTGCCAGTTCCTCGAGTCAAGTCATAGAAGTGTTAAAATAGCAAATCAGATTCAGACCTTTTATTCCAAGTTAATAATACTCCTATATCAAAAAGTTGTCTGGAGTTCTACAACCATTTTGAATCTAATCACTGGCGGAAAGGTAACAAAGTGATTTTCAGAGAAAATCAAAGTTTTGTTGTGATTTTCTAGAGTTTTTGGTTCTTTTTTTGCCACATGCAAATTTTAAAAAGCAGATAAAATCTGTAATGAAAGTGGTTTTCCTTCAGAATTTTACACCTGAATCAAAAGAGTATTTGGGTAACATGAAGTTTTACAGCAGATAATGCTTTTCATTAATTACACTGCAGGTGACTTCTCTCAACACTCTGTGCTTATGATCTGTTAGATTACAGGCTGGACATGACTGGGAAATCCACATGCACTAAAAATTTCATTCTGAAATTCAGGACAACAGCAAAATGGCACATACAGAGTACAGAGAACTTAACTGACTTCGCTTCCACTACTCTATTTTCAAACATCATGCAGCATTACTTCATTCATTAGTTCCTAAATACTTTCCCACTACTGAAATTCAAAATGTTATGCTTTTAAAGTCTTCCTGACAGCACTTGAGGGGTTTTTTTCATGCACAAAAATGCCTATTCTGCTCTACTTAATTAAATTTCTTGTTGAAACCTCTTTGCTTCTCTCACTCCTTTTAAGGATTTAGATTCCTCCCACCCAAAGTCAAGGGGAACTTTCAACCTCCTTCATGAACATTTCTGTTTTTGTTTATTACACTACCAAACCTTGCAGTGATTAATAACTGACAGCAACTTGCTGGATTTTTTAACCTGTTTCATGAAGCAACTTTGTAACTCACAGTGTTCATGAAATGACATGGGGAACTTCATTCTTCTATTCACCCTCAAGGTAAGCAATGCTACTACATAACACATAACAGGGCAAGATCCATGTATTCCATTAAGGTTCAAAACCCTCCTGAGAGGCCACATTTACATTCATAAGCATGCTCAGGTGATTTAACTTCATTATAACCACCAACATAGTGCTATTAATGATGCATAGAGAAATTGGATTCAGTTTTAGGAAAACTCCAAAATCTAATGTTTTCTAATCTGCATGCAAAAATCTTCATGAATTGTTATTTATAGTTACTCTAGAATATGCCAGCAAATTTCAGAATTTGGCTAGCTCCCCAAGTCTGATTTTAAACATCACTTGCACTAGAATTAGAAGTTTTCATTGATTTGAAGATTAAAATCAGCATCGGTCAGACCACTGTGAGGCCTTTTGTTCTTAAAATAAAACCTTCATTTCATTTTGAGCCACGTGCAATCTAGATGGTGAATCAGCTTCAGGAATAAAACAAAAATAAATATTCTGCTGCTCATCATAAAACAGCTTTACTGTTACCAAAACACACTACACTTTCCATCTCTAAATATTCCCACTACGATGACATTTGTTTGCTATGCTGTATAATGGCAAGCGACCCACTTCTAAGAAACAAGCCCCATTTGCCAAAAAAGACTTATCAGCAAAAAACACATAATATGGAGAAAACGTAATCTGGATAGCATATAACTAATCCTTAGACCATGATGAGTTGTATCAAAAGGTCATATCTGGCCATTACAGAGAAGTCTCTTCTTCTGGTTGATTTTGGTTTTTAGTTCTCATTCTTGTCAAATCAGGTGACAATAACTTGCACTAAGGAGCTAGGGTGCCAGGCATTGTTTTCAAAACTGAAGTAGGTTTGCCCATGTGTTACTTAGAAGTTCAAAACTCAAAGGTGATTGATTTAGGTATTATAAGGAAGGAAGTAGTAAGTAGTAATATAATATTCATTTCATGAAATATACACTCAAATGTTTTCCTTAGACTGAAATGTGAACGTTTTTTTCCTTGTATTATTTACTTCAATTCTGCAGTTATGGAAGTTCAAGGAGATTCAAAGAACTTTTCCATCTTGATAGCATTTTGCTGAAAGTCTGCAACACTTACTGTAGAAAAAGGTCTACTTCTGCAAAATATCCTGCAAGTGACAACTGTATCAAAATAAAAATCAACATAAACTGTATGTCACATTACATATTTAGTAGTTGTTTAATTTTAGAAATCTGATAATGCTCATAAAGCATATTTGCTAGATGACTAATTAGTTGGCATTCAACCTAAAATGATGCCAAACACAGCACATCTCTTGTATGCGTGCAGAAGTGTCTGTAACCTCTCTGCAGAGAGTAGATGGAAAAAAAGCTACCTGTTCTTAATGATTCCACTGGGTATTCAATAAATTCAGCTTCCTTTCCACTTAAGCTAAGCTATGGGAGGCCTCATTTATTCAATATGCTGAAAATATTAAAGAAGTGAACAATGATATCAGCCAAGACCATGCACATGAGCACAATATATGGTATGTGTGGAACGTGTTGGCATACACGTCACTGTGGATGTATCACGTGTATGAAGAAGGTACTTTCAGGGGAGGAAGAAAGTATTTCGCAATATAAACCTACACAAGGATCTCATTCAATTCCGTATAGAGGCAGCCTCTAAAATGCTCTACTAGCTTTGCACATTATGAGAAGGACCATAGCACTTCTTTTTAAGCCTTTTTTTTTTTTTTAACTTTCAAGCCTGTATTTTAATAGCTCCACGCCAGATTATAAAATAAATTTGTATTTTGTCCCAGTTATTTTCAGTTCCACGTCCCAACAGTAACACCAGACCCATACAGAAGAGCCAACCTGGCTTCTCTCTCACAGCACGGGGGGCACAGAAGAAACTGAAACCCAACATCCACACGGCGGGCACAAGCAAATTCACGACTCCTCCAGTCCCGGTTCCTACGCAGTGATTAACTGCTTCCAAATCCAAGCTGGAACGGGAGCAGCCGTGGTTACCGCTGCGTGCCCGGGTTCTTGAGAGCCGGCTTTCTCTAACTCATTGGACAGAGCCCATCAGAGGCACGACCCCGTAGCACAGACAGAACTACCCTCTCTCTACTCAGCACCTGGGTGGCAGCAGATCCCGGCACTGGACGGTCTTCCCACCCCCACGAAGCAGCGCGCCCGCAGCGCCCCGGACCCGGCTGCGCGCACGGAGAGCCGGGCTGAGCCCTGCGCTCCCCGCGGGCCCCTCGGATGGACGGCGGTCACCCCCGCGCCGCGCTGCGCCTGTACCTCCGAATCCCGGGCGCAGGCGGTTGTCATAGCCATCCAGGAGACTGTTGAGGATGCTGGTGAAATTCTCCGGCCACAATTTCTCCTCTTTCTTGCTCTGTCCCGGCGGCCCGGTGAGACTACGAGGCAAAGAGGGAGCGGGTGAGCGAAGCCGCTGACACCCGGCTCGGGGCAGCGACACCGCTACGAGCCGGGCCGGGCGGGGGTCGCCCTGCGGCCGGGGTACTCACCACGTCGCCAGGCACAGGCAGTGCAGGAGGGCGATGGAGAGACCCGAGGACATGGCGATGGCTGGCTCCTTGGCAGAAACCATCTTTGCATGCCATACTTCACGCCTGGGCACGTTGTCCGGGGCGGGGGACGGCGGCGGCGCCGGCAGCCCCCGGCGGCCCTACATGCGCGGCGCCCCGGTTGCCAGGAGCCAAGCACGGGCGGAGAAGCGGCGACTTTCCCCGCGCCGTTAACTCTCTCGGGGCAACAGGCACCGGTCCGCGCCGCACCCGCCTCCGGCCCGCTCCGCCCCGCCCCGCCCCGCTCTCCCACCCGGGCTGCCTCAGCTCCCTCCGGGCGGCCGGGAGGCGCCGAACCTGCCCGAGAGCTGCCTCCCGCCCGGGGGAGGGCGGAGCGGAGCCGCGGGGGAGGTGGCACTCAGTCCGCCCGTGCTCTCGGGGAGCCCTGCGGGCCTCGTCCTGTCGCTCCGTGCCTCGGCTTCCTCGGGTCGGGGGGATGTGGAGGAGTGTGTGTGCCTATGTGTGAAGATGGATGGTTTTTTTCGCCATCACGTCCTAGCGAGGACTGCAGCGTGAAGTCTTCATTTGCCCTGGTCGACTTCTCTCCCGAGGGGGAAATAAAGCCAAGAGCTGGCAGAAAGAGTGTAATTCCCAGCAAGGGTCCCTGAGCTGCTGTTGGCAGTGTAAAGGTGCTAGATGAAGGGAAGAGCTGCGACTTCAAGGTTAAAACAGAGCGCATCTGAAAGGGATGGAAGCTAGTGGGTTATCCCACACTTCTAGAAGTAGACATGCCAGTAGCCAGGGACTGGTTTCACCTTGTATCTTGTTGGTTTTTTTTTTTTTTTAACTCTCCTATAATTAGGAAGCCAGGTTAGTGACCCAAATAATTCCCATTATCCAAGGTCCAAGAGATCCTGCAGTAATTACCCACTCCGAAGCACTGCTTTTCTGTCAGAGACAGAATGGGGCTTTTGGGAAGAAAGAGAAGAGACGTACAGGGTGTTCTTCCCTCACATGCTTTCACTGACAATAAACAACTTCAGACCAGGTGTGCTGCAGAGTTCTTCAGGTTTGGAGATCATTGTGCACTCTAATTTTAAGGAGGATAGTGAGGTTTGTTGTGCCAGAGCGCATGGATCAGGTAGTATAATTGACCTCAAGACTACAGTACTGTTTATGCTGACATAAAAAGGCTTTATTCATTACATGCTATAGTATCTCCAAGCACTGAGATGCCTGATTATCCTCAGAACTACTGTACGTGTGAAATCTTCCTGATCTTATTTAGAGCTTGCTCCAGCTAGGGTGCCCTTTGCTGATTGAAAAACAATTAAAGCTGTGCTTCAAATCCATTTAGCTTGCTGGTGCTGTTTATCTTTTAAAAAAAAAAAAAAAAAAAAAAAGCTCCAGTCAGTTCTGCTTCCAATTTTAAAAGCTCTATTTAGGCCTCTGCAGATTACAAGTCTGCTTCCTGATATTTTAACCAATGCAATACAGGCATATCCTGGCAGTGCTCTCATCACAGGTACAACCACTGTGTTTTGCATGTCCCTTAATAAATAGAAGGCACTGGGTGTTAAGGCAGTCTTATTACAACAGAAAGTATGACTTTTTTGACTCATAACTTTATCCCATCTGAATTTGCCTTCAAGACAGACTGGAGAAGAGGGCTGAATGACCACTTAAGCGATAAGTAGTACCGTGATATTTGAGTCCAGTCCTGACCAAAGCTAGGTCACTGTTTAAAGAATTAATTGGCTTTCAGCTACTCCACCTTCCCCCTCCTATTTGAATCTTGGCTTTTCTGCCCCAAGTCCTGCTAGATCCTCATCTCCTGACTGCCTTGCTGGAATGATGAATACTGTGCAAAAACTAAACTAAGTGAGCAGCTTGCTTACGCACAGCACGTGTGCTCTGGGCAGTATTTACAAGCCTGGACTACAGTAGGAAGTCAGTCCAAAGTAACCGCCCTGATGAGGACTTTGTGAGAGCAGCCTGGTGGAAACCAGCACACTAGCAAGTGCCCACTGCCCTGGCTCCATTAGCAATCTTATCAGGAATGACAGCAACATGTATGAGCTGCTCTTCAGGAGGATAATTTCATCACATCGGTTAAGTTTGCCAGCATTAATCAGCCTCTTTTTGTGTATAAACAGATGTAATTTTTTTTTTCTGGACTAGTCTTAGTCCCACGTTGTAGAATGGACTCTTACAAGGAGAGTACTTGCAAGTGTCTTCCAGTAAAGAGAATTGCTACTTTTACAGTACCCTGTGAGAAAAATCAATCCCATGTGGCAGAACAGTGAGATTATTATCTGATCTAGGGACATCTCAGAAAAATTTTGCTGGCAGAAGACAAATTCACAAAATTAAAGCAAGGGCAATAGATGATAATTCAGAAGTGGGAAGAATTCTGGTGGCTGCTCAGAGGTAGAGAACAAAACCCAGCTCTACAGTACTGTCACTGCTAGCAGCTGCTGTGGAAGGAAGCCAACAACATCCTGGCAGAGCTGGGAACACCCTTGGGTTTAAATTGTTTATTACATGTACAGACACCTGTGTGAACTGAAATAGAAAAGCTGAGTGGCATTCAGTAGTATTAATCTCTCCAAACAAGTGTCCCGAGAAGCATAATCAGTTAGCCCCCTCACGGATCTGTGCTTGAAGTCACAGGAACTGTGGGTGCTGCAGGCCCAGTAGTACCACTGCATGTAGAAAACAAACTCAGTCATTCCCTTTCAAGTGATTCCCAGGTCCTTTAGGACAAAAAATAATAATACTGATATCTTCTGTCTCCTCAGTAAAGGTAATATCAGGTTGACAGATCTGTGGACGTACCATGCCAGGGCACCAATACAGAAGTCCTGGCATCTAAGATGATTCGCAGCTTGTTTTTGATAAGAAAAGGTAGATATTCATGCTTTTCTGTCACACTCTGCCTGCTGCATGTTATACTGACGTAGAATCAAGTGCTCTTTGACTGCATTTACTCCCTACATGTGTTTAAACTACATGACAAAATCTAGATTTATCTAAATGAAGAAGATTAGAATACTTATTTAACAGCAGTTAGTGTCTTCCTTATCCTGCATTATAAAGAATTTACTAAGATTAATACTGAAAACAGAAACCACTAACCTCAATATCTGAATGAGTGTGTCATTCATATGCTGCTGAAACTTTTACAAATCAAGGCTTGAAGGGAACATAAAACAGTCCAGACAGACAGTAAACAGTCCTGTAAGACAGATAAATCACTTCTGAATATGTGCTTTTGCCTTTTAGTATATCCATTGCCCTGGCTACTTTCCAATATTTTTGAATCACACCTTTAGTGAATTTCACATTCTTTTGTGATGCATTTGTGGCATAGACACATACAAAAACTCCCAGGATTATTATTTGTCATCAGCAGATATATGCTGATTTAAAAAACAAACAAACAAACAAAACGACTACTTTAAATCTTCTTTGATCACTTCACAGAGTTTCTGGGTCGTGTCATCTCTTTAAACAAAGTTGATGACTTGAAAAACGTTTTAGTGGTCGCAGTATGGACTGATGGTCTCTAAATATGTTTTCTGAATTCAGCATTTTCTCAGCTTCTCTAGCTTTTACCACCAATTCTTCCAAAATTTCTCTCAAGATATCTCACCCATCATGGACTATTGTAAGAAGGGGACTATTTTTGCCCAGCACCATATGCTCAGAAAGCACTTGAATAACTTAAATAGACTTTTTTTACTGCCCCTGTGTTGATACATATCCCTAATGATTTTTGATGAAGCAGATATGCTGGCCGTGCCTCAAAAGCAGCTTTAGCCAAAGCTATGGAAGAATTTTTTATTTATCACAACATATAGAGCAGCAGGAAAAAAATTAAGCACTCCTCCCATTTCCATTTTACTATCAGATCAAGTGGAAACAAAAAGGAAGTCAGTGCTTTGCTTGTGGAATACATTATATAGCCTTTCTGTATTTTTTATTTTTTATTTTTTTTTAACTGTAGGTTCCAACAGCTTTGCAGGTTGTATAAGTAACTTATGGGTTGCAACTTTTTTCCCAGAAAATTGGCATGACCTCAGCCTGGCATCAAATCCATTAAGACAACCAAGCTTATTTGGAAAAGACTGAGAAAGTCTTTAACGCCATTTCATGGACAATTATGGCCCAATCTCATTTTTGGTAAATAACTAAAAATCATAAGGGTACCTTTTCAGTAGTTTGTAATTTCTGTCTTTTGATCCCCTCCTTGCAACTCCTTGTGAGTGCAAGGAGTCTTTCATTCTTCCCTTCTAAATTCAGCACAGATTAAAGAGATTGTGGGAACCTCTATAAGGTACACCTGCTCTTGGCTTTATCAATACTTTGATCTAGAACATGGGAGAAGCCCAAACCAACTGATCAGGGAGGAGTGTTGGTGGGAGAGTCTGTGGACTGTGAGACCTGAAGTCACCTCTACCAGTATGGTTATTTTTAAGCAGTCTGGGTTCTGGATCTGTTGAATGCGATTTAAGTTCTGCTCAGGGAGCAGTAAAATAGATGCTTCAGATTTTTCCGTCTCTTCTTCCTGTCCAGCTTTCCCTTCCCACTGTAGTTCTGTCATTAGCATATTTCCTTCAGGACTGCACCAGCTTATTTCAGTATTTGATTACAAAGTTGTTAAATACAGTTTTAAAAGAATCCCGTTGATTGCATTGTAGTTAACATGTTACCAGATGCAGTTCCTTCTCTCAAGAGCTTACAGTCTAGATAGATAAGACTAACTAAGGATTGGGAAAAAGCAAGCACTATTATTCCTATTTTGCCAGGGGGGAAAAAAAGGCTTAATTGACAACTCAGCTCCATGGAGGAAATGTGCAGCAGAACAGGAGCTTACTACCAGCCTGCTGGGTCCCAGTTCAGTTCTCTAATCACCACCTTAGATGTCCTTTCAAAGCGCAGCATAAGCTCTGTGTAAAACTGTAACCTTCAGCTGGTCCAGCTTTGCTTCACTTCCATGGCCAGAACTCCTACGAAACTGCAGGAGCTGATGCCGACATGCATTTAGCTGTATATTTTTTCCTCTGACATATGGTATTTACAAGACTGTTCTACAGTACCATGGTTATTTTAACACACATGTCCTCGATATCTTGGAATAAGGCTAGAAAATCCTCTGAGTACCAAATATACATACATATATATATACAAGCATAGATATATATTGCAATTACTGATTGCAATAGGATTTATGTGGATTCTTCTAGTGATTGACACATGGATTTTTAAGAAGGTAAGCTGTGAGCTTCCTATTTAAGAGGCCTCTACACACTGCATTGGAATAGTGCTTTTGGAAGCACTTACTGCAGGAAAAGCCAGTTTGGAGCAAAAAGCATTGTCAGCAAGAAAGCTTTACAGATTTCCTGTGCCACTTCTATTTCTCATCTCATCCTGCACACGCACTCATATGTTTGGGCACATCACCAATCTACTTCATGTCTGCATCATGTTTCTTGCTGAACAGGGGCCACCAGGGCAGGTCACAGCCGCCTTCTCAGTGTCAGAGAGGAGGAAAAAGCAGATCTCCTGATTTCAGGCTCAAAAATGAGCATCCTCAGAAAATGTGATGAGATCTCTTCATGCAGGGGAAAAATTTCTAAATTGAGACTTTTTTCTAAAAGCAGTGTGAAGGACATGGCAGCCAGGGTTATGAAGAGAAATCTGGGAAGCCCTATACCCTACCTCCCCGTGTAAGAGCTGCCAAGTTTAACAAAAAAATGTGTCAAAAATTGTGGTTGCCCTGAGCAACAGTAGCAAACCTTCTGCAGCTTTCAGAGGCGGCAGGCAGGGCAGAGGGTGCAGAGGCAGATAGAGTAGCTGCATCCCACTGCTGCTGCCTGTTCCTAGAGACAATGAGAGAGCAGAAGCACCAACAAGCCCCCTCCCTGGAAGGCTTCGTGATCCTGCTCATTGCACGTCTATTAATCTCAAAAGTGTATGAGTCATGGGCAGATGAGTTAAACTTGCCTCGGGAGCCACAGGTCTGGCTGCTGACTCACACTGGAGCTGATGGCAACCGCTCCAGTGATTCTCTCCCTGCCGGCATGCTGCCTGGCTTGCCAGGTCTCTCATAGGCAGGTGAGCCTTATTTATCTTTAAAAGAGAGAGAGGGAGAGCACAAAGTCTCTGGGTTGTGAAATAGTTGAGAAAAAGCCTGAATAACTGACCTCGGTGTTTTTAAATGTACCACGTAGAGACTTTAGAGACTTCTGAAGTGAAGCTAACTTCTGATTCTTCAAAGTTAGGGTTGGCAGTGGAAGATTTTTCTGTGCTCCCTTCCCACTTGTGGCCGTGCTGAGGATGGCTATCCCTGCTCAGTACCACCTCTGTGCTGACAGCAGTTCAGGAAAGACATGTTTGGGTTTTTTTTGTTGTTGTTGGGAGAGGACAAGAAGCACCATTTCTCACTGCTGCTCTTTTTGCTGGTGTCAGGCACACACATTTAAAAAAAGAGAGATTCCTTTCTGCCTTAAAAAACAAACAACCTATATGTCATAACATTTTAAGAAACACTACAGCTGTAGAAGGAGCAAGGCGTACAGTCATCATAAGGTGTTCTATATCTACCTTCTTACAAGAGAAGCTTGTAAAGTTGCTCATCAACCGCAGTCAAAACTTTCCTTATAATGATAGCACATCTCTACTAAATAACCATGCCAGCTAATAACGTGTGCACTGATGTTAGGTAAAAAATACTCCCTTTATAACACTTTAGCTTAAAAACAAACACAATGAATCCTTTATGACAAGTGAGCTACTAAGCAGACTTTTGCAGTGGCCCAGGGTGTCTGTAAAGAGCCGAGAAAATCAGCATTTATAGCTGTACTTGTAACCCCTGCTGACAAAGGCAAAAATTGCCATCGCAGTAATACACTAAATCTAAACAAGATACACAGCCTATCTGCTCATCATTACCATCTGGTGGTTGCTGCACAGAGCGGCATTACTCACATCTCAAAATGTTACTGAGGGGAATCTCCATCTTATCATCAATAAGAAAGGGGTGCTGTGAGAGCCTGAGGGGGGTGACTTTGTTTTTCAGGCCCAGTAAACTCTGTCAAAATAAGCAGGTGGAAGAGAAAAAGAGAATTTAGAAGCATCTAGTGGTACCTTGGCATTTCATCAAGTAATTTAATTGTACCTGTATATCACCTGCTGTGGAAAGCACAGTGCATTGTTTCCTCCCACTCACAGCACTGGCAGCTGACACTATTTTGCAAGGCAAGATATCTTGCTGACCACTTCTAATAGCTGCTTCCCATATCTTCTCCAGTACTTTCTGGGTGAGGCTTTCTGCAAAGGTGTCCTAGCAGAGACATTATTATTCATTATCCTGCAGTGAGCAGGAGAGATGTAATCCCACTATGCAGCTCTATGGGGAGCCAGTTAACTTCCTGCACAGTCTGTGGTCTCACACTAAAGCTAAAAGCACTACTAAATATGATGAAGCTGCCCCTAACCCACAAACACTCAAATGCCTCTTTCTGCAGACAAAAAGTGCTTTGAAAAGGCTAAGGTACCTTGGCAGCTAGGAGCTGCCTTGCTCCTGTGCCTTAGGTGGGATAGCAGTTTTTGCCCCATGGTATGTCCTGGCCTCAGCTCCTCTGTATAGTTTCTTCCCGATCAATGGTTTCATCGAAAGGTAACTGTGCAGTGTCATTCAGCTTGTCATTCAGCCAACATCAAATTTGTTCTAATACCAAACAAAAGAACAATAGTCATTAAGTCAGTGCAATATCCTCTTTCTTTACTTTAAGTGTATGGATCAGTGGATAGTTCATATAGCCTAGGAACAAAGTGCCCCACATAAACAAGTGCTTTGCATCACTGGGAATGCAACCTCTTGGCTCCAATCACACAGGGTGCTGGTCTATATATACCAGGGGACTGATCCAGTGCAGCTGCAGTATCCGTTATCTTACAAATATACAATAATAGCATGAAATGAAATAAAATCAATTCATTATTGTAATTATAAAATTCCTGAAATATAATACACTTAAAAACAGAAATAGTTTTATGGCTCAGCTGCTTTTTATGATAAAGAAGGACACTTCAATTTCATTCCCAGCTCTACCACTAATTTCTGTGACCTTGGCTAAGTCATTTAGGCCAGATCTTCCCAATACGAGTACTTAATATTAATTGTGTAGATGTATGTGAAGGCTTTTGTAAGAAGGAGTGACCTAGATCTTGTGGAGTCCAAATACTCAAATCTGCATTTAAAATTTTGATCCCCAGACCTCCATGTCTGAATTTGCTGTTCCATAGATTGTAGATGAGGCTTACACATGTCATAGAGATATTCAAAGTATTAATTAGTTCAAATGTGCATAGTGGCTTAAAAATGTAAAATATATAAATACCAAGAATTATTATGAAATAGGTCAGTATTTAAACCATACACATGTCCCGTTTAGGCATTTTATCGACTTTGTGTCTCATTTTGGATGTTTAGCATATAATCAGCTTTCTAAATATTTCTCTGCTGGACACAGGCATAAGAGTACAGGAGATTAACACTGAGAAATAAATATTCCTTAGCTAATACGCTGTCTACATGAATAGGTCTCTGCAGTCCCCTCCCCAACCTCTTAGCTCACCTGGACATGAGAAATGAAGCACTTTGTTGATGGTGAAAATGAGCAGGTAGAAAATCCAAGGGACAAAAATGAAGTTGAATATTCTACAAATATAAATGCACAGTTGCAGGAGGTAGATGTCAAAAGATGACTGGTTCTAACAGGATGGATGATGTCTACATCTGTAAGCACTCTTGATTATTTCACAGAAAAACATTCATGTATTTCCCTGTCTATTACCCTGAAGCAGTACATACCGTTTCCTCCAGCTCACAGCCCACATAGATAAAGTACAGACCTATACTGATTTATGTATGCTTTAGACATTAGGGTAGTTTAGGTTCTCATCCAAAGCTCATTGAAACAAACTAAACACCTACCATTCACCCAGGGGATTCTGGAAAGGGACCAGGAAGAGTTTTTCCCTCTGGGTTCCCAAACTGCTCACTTGTTGAGTTTTCCTTTATGTTTATAATACTTGCAGGTTCTTACAGATTTAATTGTTTGTTTTTAATCTGTTGTACAAATGTTCTAAATCCTTTATTCCTCAGCTTCCAACTGAGACCAATAGGTGATAATCTACCTTCATCAAAATGGGATGGACAGGAGCTTCACTTGCTCCCACTCCTGTTGCCAGCTTCTTGGACAATCCTAACACAGAGGCAGTGCTGAAATATATTGTGATGATTTTCTGAAATGAAAACTTGGATAACCTCCAGAACCACAAGTAAAATCTAAGCCTGAATGTGCTAGGCAAAGTGAGAAAAATTCTCTGAGAAAAGGAAAAAGCAACCTAAGGAGACATTTGGCAAGACAAAAGAAGACACCACAGAGAGGTTAAAAATACGAGAAAGACCCAAAGTCCTCTCTTGCAGTAGGAAAGGGAATGCTCCCAAATTATAAAATTAAGTATATTCACATTATTTTTTCTCTCAGACTCTTCTGCCCACAAAGCTAAGTCTTCATTCAACCTCTTATTTCTGTTCAGAGATGGAATTAGAAAATATTCAAAGCTGACACAGATGACATCACACAAATGCTTGCTACTGCTCAGGGGAACATGGGAATGCTCTCACACCTCTCATTTCACACTTTAAAGCTTTCTGAGTATTCAGCTTCTGTTGATTGCCCTAAGAGAGACTCCAAGACGGTTCTAGCCTGTGTGGTTGTCTCCCTCCTGAAATGCATGCACAGTGAATTGACCAATGACCCCTGCTGCTCAACCATCACTCCCATAGGCCACTTCTCTGCACAGTTATCCCTGGTAGAGCCTCTCTGCCCATATCCCCAGTGCTGCTGTGGTGCCAACATATCAACAGAGGCAGCATTCCAGTTTTGCAGTCTGGCTGAGGAACCTTTTTGTTACTTGTCTTCTTTCAATTTCTTTTTTCTTACAATTCTTCTTTTTGTGCTTGTTTCAGGATTTTTTTTTTTTTAGGTTTTTTTTTTTTTCTTTCAGATTGCTAAAAATAGAACAAATGACAGGGCATAATCTATTTCTCAGTTTACGGACTGCTTCCAGTGACTGCTGCCAGCCCATGTGACATATATAAATCACAGATTTGAGACCTGCACTCCTGCACTGGTTAAAGTGATAAGTAAAATTTCTTGTTGTCTTACACCTCACTGCTGACAAAGTGACTCCCAGTTGAAGAGATTCACATGTGTTCTTTCTTTCAGCAAGCAAGAAGCATATATTTCACTCATCAAATGTGCTCCTCTGACAGAAAGGAGAGTGCAAGCAGCTGTTGTGTAGGACTAGTGCATTTGTTAAACTCGTGCCCACTTTGTTTTCTCCCAGCGTAGGTATGACTATACATGGCAATACATATTTAACACTGTCATTTTCATGGCTGTAAATCTACCCAATTGAATTCCAGAGGAATTTGCCATCAGCAAAGAAATCAGACAGCCTGCAAGTTTTCAGTCTGGCAGTTTTTATTGTTGTATTTTGCTGTTGTTCTAATACTTCCTCTTAAATGTGACAGGTGAAATGTTTCCTAAGCATTCTTGAAATATAACACAAATTTTCATTCTTGTCACCTTTGTCCTTGGAGGCAGCAGCCAACATCTATAATGAAGTGGAATTACAAAATGTCTACCTTTTTTATGAGGTGGGTGCAGTGGCAAGAGGACAGAGAACAGTTCCTATTTGCAGTAGCTCTGTTCTAGCCTTTACTCTTTAGTATTACCAATATAAGCACAACATCTTAGAAACAAGTTCTACAAATCTCAACCAAATTGTTTATTTTCTTATTGAAGTTGGCTATTTAACGTGCATGTGGAATTGGGAAAGAGTTCCCAAATGCACAAAGGACCTTTTTAGATAGATCTAATTCGAAAACCAGAAGTCCCAGCCAATGGAAAATGTCATGTTTAACTCCTAATCAGACTGAAGTTAAAAAGAATTAATTAATTAATCACACACACATTTGCTTTAAGGAAAAGTAGTTAGGACCTTCAAATTTCTCAGCACTGTAGAACACCAAGAGGGCAGGGGCTCTAGATAACAAAGGAGTTAAAGAAGTTAAAACTACAGTTTGAATGAAAGAAGGGCAAACCCCTGGCAGAGAAAGAAAGTGGTGTTACCATCCTTTTGATTAACAAAATCACACACAAAAAAAAAAAAGATTGGAAGGGGAAATTACTAAGCTTTCTCCTGCTTGTTTACTAAGCCACATTCAACTCCTTCTCCAGGTTGAACTAACCTGAAAGATAGATAAAATTTCTCAGAGCTTGGAAAGGAATATTTTTTAATTCTAAACTCCTTGAGAGTAAATAATGCAGAAATCTCTCTTTTCTCAAAGTAAAGTTCATTTTGAGTAATATCCCCAGAAAAGTTGCTTTTGTGACTGAATTCGGCAACTCTATCTCCTTATAGATGGAATAAAACAAGCTAGGCTTTTATTTACATGAGCAACAGATTTATAAGCGTCTCTCTGTAGTAAGTGCATCACATCACTGAAATGGGACAAAGAGACACATTGCATTCTAGTGGCCCAGAGTGGTAAAATACCTCTGTTAACAAAACTTGTATTACTCTATTCACCGCTTTCAAAAAAAAAACATTCAATCTGACAACTTAAATACTTTTGCCATGAGCTTCTTCAGATGCTGATGCAAAAGCAAAGCTAGAGAAAATTAATTCCATTTATCAGAAAAAATAATCTCTGTGCCATTCTAGTAAGAGTTTCATTTCTTCTGAAAAAAAAACTACCCATATGTATAAGGACAATACCAGGCCTAAAAAGCTTAGAAGCAAAGATCTTGATCCCACAAACACACTTAAAACTTTCTACAGTATGAATTAGCCTATTTAAATCAAGGGAGCTGCTCAAAATGAACAGGTGTATGCATTGCCCATTCTTATATGCGAGTTTGCACATCAGACAATGACTCTTTCCATTGTGCTTCTGACATCTCACCAACACTAACAGAAATGTCAGTTGCTGGGAACAGCATGAAAGAAAGCACCTGAAATACCTTTCAGTAGGCATGATAACATTAATGCGTCTCATATTTCTTCTCTATGTTCTTTAAATTTCTCCTTAAAACCTAACTGCAGTTCTGTCTATAATTGCCTGCATGGTTCTAGTGACACTTAAGACTGCTGGCTGCTTGTGGTTAATACACCAAGGCCTTTAAACTATGCAAATGTATAGTAACTGCTGCCTGCACCTTCTTCATGCCCATCTCAACACTTGTTGAATGTCTTCCTGACTTGTCCTGGAAGCCAGCATTGTCTTTTCTATTAATCTCTGCAGCACCTGTCTCAAAGACCTTTATCTCCAAACTCTACTGCTCTTGAGATGAGTCTTCCACAGCTGGAATGAAGAAACAGAAGATTAGCAGAATTGCTTCCTTCAGATAGCATGGAGTGGGACATGCAGACACACTGTAAGTGAAAGGGTTCTGGTATTAGGCATGCAGTGCTGTACTAGTGTTCCTCCAGAGGAAGCCAGCTCTGCAGAGTTAAGGATGTTAGGTGAGTGGTAAAGACATGAGGCTGGAAGATCTACAAAGGGATTTCAAATTAGTGTTACAGATGTTTATTTGAAGTGACTAAAAACTCACTAAATTATTCTGGCTATGGATATGGTGGAACAATTTTGGTCCTAGAGTTCTTATTAAATATATTCTTACCACTTTGATTATAAAACTAAGATCAATTCAGTCTGAAGATCTCAGGATAAAGCACAAGTTCACTGCGACACTCCACAGCTCTTCTTGGTTGTTTTTCTAGTGCTCTGAAATCCCCAGAGCACACTAGAATTATCTCCAGCTTGCTATTTTCTGTCATCCAAGAAGACTGCTCACAAGCCGCATCTGATTCAAGGGATTACTGTAGGTATAAAATGACAATAGCATTACCTCTAGCAGATGAAATACGTGACCTATTTTGTAACCTACCTCTTTTAAGTATAAATAATACATTTTTTTTTACCTGCACACGTAGTCATTTCATAGTTCCTAGGTTTCGTTTCATAGTTTTCTAACCTAATCGTTTACCCTATTTTTCACAAATTTAAATTTTTCATCTTAAATTATTAATATATTTTATTAGTAAAATTACTGAAAAAGACCATTTGCTCAGTGCCAAGTAAGAAAAATGTATATCCCTGCTAATTCTCATTCTTCTTTGACATAGGAGATATGCAGTACGACAAGCCCCACAGCCTAGTAGGAAGCAGCTGTCTGATAATGAATAATCCAAAGGGCCCAAGCACTGCTTTGCCTTATGTTTCTTGGATTTTATTTTATTTATTTTATTGCCTCATGTGTTTTCTGTGCACACTGTGACAATGTAATGCAATTTTGCTAATTAATGATGCTGCTTGCACACTTACCTCCAGACCTTCTTTCATCCATTAATTCTTCCCACTAACTGGAGAACAGCAAGTCCAGTTAGACCACCTGGGTTATGAGCATCTTGTTTCTGCAAGTCCCTGGGTCTGATTACTCAAGCCAGTCAGCAGCACAAATATTAACTTTCAAAGTATGTATCTCCACACACAGAGAGCAAGGAGCTCTCTCCATTTGGAGCAGTATCATGAGGACACACCTGCCCCCCTTCTACAGTTAAGATGGCATAAAGTATCACTAGAAGGAGACACATAATCATCACATTTGCAATACCTTTTTCCCCCTTGTTTTATTAAAAATCATGCCCTTCCTTCCTACAGAATGCATCCACTGAGAAACAAGAAGAATTTCCTTCTTCTTTCAATGATTTCAATGATACATTCTTTTTAAGCAACTGATATTATCCGAGCAGTACATTGGCTTTTTACACTGTGCACCTTCTGATTTCCAAATTAAAAAAAAAAAAAAAGCACTAAAATAAAATGATCTTTAATAAACTGGAAACATTTATCTCTGTGAGAAAAAAGATTTCCTCCTGAAAATCTATGCACAGTGGAAGTGAAAAAAATGAACAAATAATTGACCCATGGAGGTTTTATGAATCATGCTGTGGGACTGTATTATTTGTGTTGCTTCTAGTGAGCATGTAACATGTCTCAGAACATGCAAAAAAAAAAAAAAGTTCTGCCTACTAGATTGAAACTAGTTGATCTCAACTATTTCAGGTTGCTAATATCTTTGTCTCAACATGCTTGAATCAAGACAAACATTTTCCCCACTCAGAAATTCTGCTTTCATTAGCACAGCTCAGAATTTCCAAAAAGTCTTATTACCAAGATATGCATCTCTCTCATTGACCATATCAATACTAAGCCCACTGTGGAAATAAGCAGAAGAGGAATTTGCAATTATCATTAACAATGTTTTAAAGTGCAGCCTGATTTCCAGCAATGCAAAGCAGCACAGACTAGAGCCACACATCCCTGTCAGACTTTTAGGGAGCTCAGCCAGCTCTAAGAGTCTGGAAAACCACACAGGGAACCCATCAGGTTTCACTCAGCCCAAGTGGGAGAATAAAATTCAGCTAGAGAATATGCAATGATGCACTGCTCTATTCTGAATCAAGTTTATTGGTTGCAGAAGAAGCTTCTTTTTACCCACACTCATAAATCAGACCACCAGGTGTCTCATCATCTTTGAAAACTTTTAGAATGTCTGTGATAATATAGGGCCTATGAAAGTTAACTTCTTTGACACAGTCACTCATTTTGGAGGTGACTTTTTTTTTGTCATAGATAATAAAGAGCTGCAGAAGGCAACTAGGATGTCTCATTTTTACTGAAATGAGAGAGAAGATTCTCCTACACTGGTGGCCTGGAGAAGCACACTGCTTTCTTTCTAGAAATAAATCTTTCATGAAGAAAACAGAACCTCAGTATTCTTTACATATCCTATAAAACCACAGAGTGTTTCAGTTGGTAGTACGTGGGAGCGTAGAGGTTCTACTGTCAATAATAATTCAGCAAGAAGCATTTGGAAGACAAGTTCGATCACGGTGCCATCATCCACTCCAACTGGGCCAGAAAGGATCCTTCTGGTTCCCTACTGTGGCCATGTAATGCCAGCGCTCTTGATGTGTGGTTGTTCAGAGCTTCACACAAATCCCTGTTCTCAGCCCCCGGTCACTGTGGGCCTTCCCAGTAGTCTCTTTGAACAGTGAGGTATCTGCAGCTGCTTCCAGAGCCCCGCTTAAAGCCTAACCATCCCAAAAGGAGCTTCAGAAACACACTTGACACTGACAGGCTGTCAGTAGAACAGCTACTCTAAAGTACAGTTGCTGTAAATCATACAGAAATGAGAATGTACATAAGATAATTCCTTGTACTCACATCTTATGACAGATTTTAGCAGGCCAGCCAGAGCAGGCATCTCCTTTTAGTACAGGTGTAGTTGATCGCCACACAGCTTTTGGCAAAGTTAGAATTATGTAGAAGACAGAATTCTGCAAAGCATCAAGAAGACCAAAGGGACTCTTCAGTCCCATGGAAAACCCTAATTTAGTGCTTAAAAGAAGCCAGGTAACTTTATCATGACCATGTTTTCAAACTTTTGGTACATGTCGAGTGCTGTATGCACAACAGCACCAATCACACCTGATCACTAGTACAACTACAGCATACAGTAAGCATGACTAGAAAACGTTAAGAATTCACAACAGCAACGCCGAAGACCCACTGAGTTGAGCTAGGAGATGATTAAAAGAGGAAGAAAAGAAAGGTGCGTTCATTGTAGCAGCCCTCACGGCCAAACGACAGCACTCACGGCACCTGCGGTTGTGCGGGCTGACAAGGATGCCGGTGCTCGCGGCCCCACGCTCCGCGCATGCGTTGCGCTGCAGGCAATTGTTGCTCCGCTCCGTTCCAACTTGCGGTCGGCCCCCGAGAGGCGTTGGCGCGGCCGGGGCCGGGATGAGAGCGGCAAGGCGGGGCGGCCTGCGGGTGCTGCCGCTGTCCTTGGTGCTGACTGTGGAGTGAGCGGCGCGCAGGTGAGCGCGGCCGGGCCGGGGAGGGGCGCGGGGCAGCGGCCGCCTCCCTAACCCGGCTCTGCTCCTTCCCGCAGCGCCGACGAGTCCAGCAATATGTCCTACGTTAAGGAGACGCGGACAGGCTGCTGCACGGCTACGATATCCGCCTCGGGCCTGACTTCGGAGGTGAGGCGCCCGCACTTTTCGCTCCCCGGCCCGATGCCCGGCTGACCGCCTAACACCGGCTCGCGCTTCCCCCCGCGCTCAGGTCCGCCCGTCGACGTGGGCATGCGGATTGAGATCGCCAGCATCGACGTAGTGTCGGAAGTCAACACGGTGAGTAGCGGCGGGACGGGGTCGCGGGACGCCGAGCCCCCCGCGTTATGGCGCCGCCTGCCGGCAGCGCCGCGAGAGCTGCGCGTCCAGTCTCCGCCGGCAGCATGAATTCCGCGCGGTCGCCTGCAGCGGCGTCGGAACTGCCAAGAGCCACCCGGATTCGGGGCTGCCTACCGCAAGGGAGAACACATACCGCACGATAGCCGAGCACGTCAGCACGTCGGATTTGCCAGTGAAAGCTATTTGCATTGTTGGCGTAATGATTGCATGCTTAAACTAGCACTCCACAAGTGCACGCTGCCGTGTTGAAAATGCCTGCAGAAGGTCTGAGGGTCTGGGCTCCGCTTGAGGTGTTTTGTTCTTCACACGGTCAGCAGTTGAGTTCTGAAGTGTTGGGGTTGCCCTGGCTGTAGCAGCACAGGGATAGATCAGCTTGTTTTTGTGTGTATTTGCTTTTTTAATGTGAAATGGCATGAATAAAAGCACCAAAAGTAAGCAATATGAAGCTTCTACAAAAACAACCCTTCCCACAGAAAACTGTTGTAGATTAAATGCACAACCACATCCCCTATCCAGCTACAAAAATTAGAGAAGTCCCCAAGCTACAGGTGTGAAATGGATGTCATTTGATTTCAACTCTGCTGCTAAAATGAGTATTACTAGAGATGCAGGCTTGGAGAGCAAAACTATGTACAGTGGGTGCCTCGTTCAGTAGTCTTTTCCTAGAAGAAACTGAAAAATCATCAGTTACACTTTTGAACATTTTACAGAAATGCACTGCAGGCATTTTGCTCTCTCTCTTTTCTTATATTCGGTCTCATGAAAATCTAAAATGCTTTATTTCCTCTTTTTAGCTAAAAGAAGCTTAAAACTGTGTATTTCCATTCTGATTATCAGTTTATTTCACACACACAAAAAAAAAAAGGGGGGGGGGGGGGGGGGGGGGGGGTGAAGTAATATATGCCCGTTCAAAGTAATTTTCTCATGTGTTTGCTTCATATTTTGAAGTTAACAGTTGTCACACAAAAGTGCTGAAGAGAGAGAGTTTTTCTCTTCATGTTTAGCTGTTTCCATTGTTCGCTCTGCATACAGGGTTCCTATTTGTAACTGCTAGATTTGCTGATACACCTAACAGAACCTGGAGGGAGGAGTCTGGTCACTTTGCAGGAAGCAAACCTGACTTTGCAGAGCATAAAGGGAGCATGATAGATGTATCAGCTCTCAGAGTTCCTGTTGCTACTTTGTACTCTGGGGGAGGACCTGTTAGGGATGGTGCAGATGAAGCAGTAGGGAGCTGATTTTCTTTAGGTCTGAACAGTCAAAGAACAAACAAACTCCAAACTGTTTCTCCCATCCTGTAACAGAATCACTGCTTCTGCAAAATGGTGTACCCTGGGAAAACCAAACACTGCCAACACCATCACCAAAATACCTGCTCAGAAAAGTCAATCGTCAACACCTGAAATCCTGTTAATTCAAAGGAGAGTAGATGTGACAGTTTCCAGTAGCAGCATGAAGGGGTAATAATTTCATAGCAATTGCTGGCTCACAGCACTTCTGCTTAGTTCTGAAGGATCCAACATGCACCTCTCTTCTCCCTTCCAACCCTTGCACAGCCCCTGGGAAAGTGTAATTTGGTTTTTAATTATGGAAAGTTGTATGCTGGATGTATTCTTTGACTTGCTACGAGGGGCAGCTTGACTAAGGTGGATCAAAAAAATCAAGACATTTTCATTACACAAAATGCCACATCTCTCCCAGTGGAAGGAAGCAACCATTCCTAGGTATAGCCAAAAGACCATTCTGTTCAATCAGTCTCATGTAGGAGTAGCAGGGGAAGTTGTCTCATGCCTGGGCTCTCCTCAGTCATGTAAAACCTAATTTTCAGAGTGTCAGAGGCAGCTGTTCCAAATCCTGGTACTCACTGGCATGGTTAAACTTCCTATTCCAGTTCCAGTGCTTAGATAAGAGTAAAGATTTTTACTTTATCTCTGTACCTCTTCAGTGAATTAGATGAGAATTTGTCATGGCTGTAGGCTGTCTGCCAAGTCAACAGGCAGATTTGTACGTCTGAGTAAATCTAGTCATTGGGTAAAAAGTTGAAATACAGACAACAGAACTATTGTGACTTCTGTGAAAACCAATAGTAACAACTGTTCAATCAAGCAGCTTGTCTACCTGTAGCATCCTCTCCAAATATGCTAAATTATTATGAGATATTTTACAGAATTAATAAAAAGTTGTATAGGTATTCTTGTGAATCCTCGAAATTACAGTCTTCATCTGCTGACCTCTTCAAGCTGCATTGTTTTATAGCTGTTTTGTAGTACAATAATGCCATAGAAACTTACACAGAAAGATTAATTGAAGCAGTCATTCTCATAACTCCTCTGTTTGGCATCAGATACACAGTAATATATTGATTTTTGTAGATAAAAAGCTGAAGAACTTGTCATACATGAAACAAGCAGGAAAAGTAGGATGTAAAAGTCCTAATGACCAATGTTCTTTTCAAAACCTACATATTTCCAAATATACCATAAGTTTTAATCTCTTTCCATCAGATTTTCCCATCCTTGCTACAACAATTGGAATTTACAAAGCATTTGCTTCCAAAGGTACAAAGCGATCCTTCACTTTGTTTCAGTTAATGACAGTTCATCTAATTTTCATCCATGACAGAGTTCTTTTAGAAGTATGCTAGACATTTACATGAATATAGTGATTTCGTTAAGAACCCTGCTATTACTGAATCTATTAAGTTTCTGTGATGTTAATTGTCTGTTTTATCACTATACCTTTACACTATTAACAAGAGATGCTGATTGCACAGCAAGAATGAACATAGGTGGCACAATTCACAGTAACTACCTTCAAGATCCAGGGCAAGCAAGCAAACCAAATGTCATATTGCTCTATCTACTAGAAAATACTTGAGGAGTAGCTGGATACTACTAGCACATACAATACATGATATATATTATATATAATTTAGAGAGAGATAAATCATTTACAGAATATATATATTTAGAGAGAAAACACATATTTTCTCTCTAAAATATTTTTTCTACTGAGTAGGTGGTCAAACCTTTATCATAGTGAAAAAGTAGCTTTATGTCCTTTGAAAACCACTGCACTTGAAAAATAACCTTTTATAGAGCCGTTGAGAGAGATGCAAAAAATACTCCCATTAGTTCATTTTGGGGAACTCTGTTCTTAACCTACCATACTGATTTGACATTGGTTTTGTGATACCAGATTGCAGGTTTCATTTCCGAGCAAGAAGAGGGAAAAAAATCAAGAAAAGATATGCTCATGTCTTTGACATGAGAGATATAATTCTTTACCATCTCCAGACCCAATATTCTCCCCATGCTTTCTCCTTAAAAAGCCTGTCTCATATACTGTCAACATACCTGTTGGAAAACGTATGGCCTGGAAATAATTTAGTTTAAACCACTCATTTTTGCATCCTTTTGAGAAACTGATAATTCAATAAGCCAACTACGTCAGTTTTTTTTTCCATTCATTTCATGTGATACCACCCTCTCATATTCTTTTATCTTTCCTGCCTTTATGATTATATGTAAGAAACTGGACCAAGAAACAGGATTTATCTTCTGGTACATTTTTGATACCTTGACTTATGCTGAATGAGGAAGTTCTGTTTGTGGCACGGAGTGAAACCGTATCATGACCCCATCACTGTGATAGATTTGAGGAACAAAATGTTGCTCACAGCACTAAAGCTCCACTGCTCACGTTGTCAGACACCCTTTTCTACTACATTTACCTCACTTTTCCTGGGAGCAATGTAGTGCTTCAGGGCTGCTGCCAGACCTACTGTTGAATCACTAGTTTACATTGTAAATGAAATTCAAGATCAATCCACTTTCTGACGTGCCACATACGCTACTTCGGAAGTTTATAATCAGTCTGAAGGCTCAAATACTTTAGTGCATTCAGATCACCATACTTTGTTCAATTTGGGTAGTTAACAGTTCTGCAAGTGTGGAAAACTGAAAAATAAACTCCTGTGACACTGTGATCTATAGCAAGGGTCATCTTTATCTTCAACATGGATCATTCTGGAAGGCTGCGTGCTTTTTCAGTTTGAACTTTCACAGAGTCATTTCCCACATAGCAGTGTTGATGTGCTTTACTTCTTTTGAGATCTTCACAAGTTTGCTATGTTTACTGTTTATCACCAACGCCACAACATAATTCACTTCAAAAAAGACAGAAATCAGTATATACAGAAATGAAATACAGTGTGTTTCAGAACATCCTGTGATCATCAGGCATCCAGAATGAACATCAGAACAAAGCCAAATTAACAAGCAGTCTTTGAGCAAATGTCATGTACAATGTGAAGCAGAGGGTTATGGTTCCATTCAGAATAAAAGCCTGTTGGCATCCAGGGCTCTGTGAACAAAGCATAGATAGTAGGTCAAGGGAACTGATTATCTCTTCTTGGTGCTCACTAGACTCCATTTAAGTACTGCATCTGGTTCTGGGTCCAACCCAGTTATGTGATGCAGAACCGAAGGTAGTTCAGTGGAGAGCCACCAAGCTGGGATGCTTGCTGTAGGACCTAGGGTTGTTCTTACTGGAAAGAGATTGCTCTGAGGGTGCATTCCCAGGATCTGTGAAGAGGTTATGGAGAATACAGAGCCAGACATTTCACAGAGGTATGTGGTGTGACAGCAGATGCAAAGTGAAACCGAAGAGGATCAGAGTTGGATGTAAGGAAAGGAATGTTTTTTATTCTGTGAGGACAGGCCAGAAGACAAGCTGGATGCTCAGGGAGGTTGTAGTTTACATCGTTGGTGGCCTGTAAGAGCCAGCTGGATCAAACTTTGAGCAACTGGGTCAGGCTTCATAGCTGAATGACTTTATTTTATAAAATCATAATTGATTACTACATTCAGGAAACAAAACTCCCCTTGATATTAATTAGCATTCAGCTTTAGTTGGTTGTGCTTAATTCCAAGATCTGGGACTATCACACAAGACTAACTTGTCAATATATGCATATGAATATAGGCACATATTTTCAAATTTGCCTACAGATGAAAGTCAAGCACATAGATGCCGACAGGGCTTGGAAAAATAGAAGTGTTTCCTATTACTTGAGGGCTGAACCTGTAAATGACAGAAGGTACTTCTCCCTCAGTAGTTACCTACTGAATCTTACAGAAACTCTGTTTTGGTTCAGGATATACAAAACAATCATAAGCAAACAAATAACACTTTGGAAGGATTCTTTCTTTGATTTTTTTTTTTCTCACAGTAATTTTGCATCACAGAACACCACCACTGCAGCAAATGCATTATGGTGCATTTACAACAAAATGCATAACAGCTTCCAGAAATTTCTTCATTAATACCCAGCACAACTGCTTATATTAACTGCCCCAGTTCTCAAGGTAATTTCAACTTTTCAATTTTTGCTGTATATTTTTAGACTATTATGTATATACACATGTTACTTTATTTTAGTAAATTCCCATTATTATTTAGTTCAGAATAAAAAAGTGTCTTTTATTAATAAAGAGAAATCAAGAGAAGACTAGAGTAATATTCAAGAGAAATATACCACAACCCTGTCCACAGCCCAGGACCCCATTTCAGCCTTCCCAGGCACTGGTGTTTAAGCCCTCAAGCTGAGTAAGGCTTAGAACAACTCCAAGTTTGCTCATTACCCCTGTCAGGCCAGCATTCGTACACTAGACCCCAGCTATTGACCGACTTCTGCGTATCCTTGCAGGTTATGTTAAGGCACTTATTGCAGGCTAAGGGACTCTTAAGCTGCGTTTATTGACTACCTGGAGTTTCACACGCTATCTTATCCCTTCTCGCTGGCTGGGTTAAGTATCTGAGAAAGCAGGATATTGGCTGCTATGAATGTCAGACTAGAAAACCAGCTCTCTTCTAGGCAATTTCATATCAAAATTGGTGTCATGAATCCCATTTCCATAGATCCCTTCCTTCACAGCAGCAAAATTTGAATCTCAAGTTTGGTACATGGAGAACTAAAAAATCAACTTCTTCACCTCAGCCAGGTAGGCAACAGAAGCAATCAGGTTAGTTGCAATGATAATAAATGCAAATCCTCAATATAAATACATCCATCAGACAATATTCATAGAGATTAAATTAATTTTTAAAAATGACATAAAACTCAACAATTCTTTATGAAAACTTGTCTAGCTGCAATGCAGAAGGAAGAAGTACTTTCTCATTATAGCATGAAGGACATGCAAAGGACTTGAAATGAATATTAATAAGAATGTTCAGCAACTGATTTTATTTTTTCCAACAAATAAGGAAAAACTAGCCAAGTAATAATGTATAAAGGTCAGATCATTTCACCACTGTCTGCTTCAAGTGTAAGTAATTATGTTAGCAGTGAAACATGGAATGAATGTAGAAATCAACATCTTGAGGTTAAGCAGCGAGGTCACTGTTATTGGATGTCTTGTTGGGTTGTTTTTCATTTGAATACAGAACTATGTCATTCTTCAACAAAATTAACAAGTAGACAAAAAGGATGAAGTGATAACTTAAATGTGGCTTTGTATGACCCAGAAAGGTCGTATACGTGACTCAGAAAGTGGTCCCTTCCAACTGAAGCTATTATATGACCTTAATTTTTGTTGCAAATCAAACTAAACTGAGAACAGCTTCAAGGTTAATACAAGCAACATACCAAATTCTTTTTTTAGCCTGACAGGCACAATACTTCACAGGTTTCCTTACTTCAAGGTTTAAATGAACTAGCTATGAATGCCCTTCATGGAAAATATGATTCTCTTTTTTGATGTTAAAATCACAGTTGCCCACAGGGCAGTTCTTCCAGTTTTCTCAATTGCTTCTCTCTCTGGACACTGCAGGTGGCTTACCTTCGCTACCTAGCTTTTCTCAAGGGTTGGTAAGCTCAGTTCTGACCCATGTACTTCAGCTTTTACTCCAGATTTTACACCTGACACCACATGGTGTCCTGAGACATCTGTAGTGCAAGCAGACAATATATACCATGCAGAGCCTACATTTCTGAATACAACAGACAGTATTCACCCTTCCCATTTGTTTAAAGCACACTCCAAGAATGCAGCACAAGATTACAAGTGATAGAAAACTGCTAGTCTGTTGAATTTTAACAACATTTTTGATAAGCTGCTTCTTGCCTTCTAGTTTCTCCTGAGCCTAGAGTCAAAAATAAATAAATAAATAAATAAATAAATAAATAAGCAAACAAATAGAACAGAACAGAACTGAAACATGCTGCTGTTACTGTAACAAACTGTCAGAAATAGCTGCAAAGAAAAGGACCACACATTTCCTTGATCATTTACCAAAACACTTTTGCTTCCAGGTCTCATTCTTAAAATCCACAGTTAATCTTATAGCAATGGGAGGTCTGTAATGAGGTGAATTTTCTCATCCCATAACAGAAGGTCACAATATTTTCTCCAGATGATTTGCGTGTCTGCATCAAACAACATGGCCATGTTGTGAGCTCTGAAAATTTTCTGGGGTCTGTTAGCCTCCACAAACCCCACAGTTGGGTAGCACAAACATGTTGAGGGCATTCAGGGTCACAAATGACCCTAGTAATTGAATTGCCAACAATTCACACAAAGGACCCATTTCCTGTAATTATCATTTCTCTAAAAAGAAAAAAAAAAACATCTCTATAAAATTCAAAGTCGTCATAGAAACCCGTGGTCTCTTTAAATGAGTGTGTAGGTGGGTAGAGCAGAGCGCTTAATTAAAAGTTTGTATTTTTATTTTCCTTATTTTCATTGCTTTTTTTATTCTGATTCTGGAAAGAAGAGAATATCAGAAACTCCCAAAGTAAGCATTTGTCTTCATAAGGAGATTGAAGGGGCACATTTCAAATGACTGCAGAACTTAGTGATTTTTTTTCAATCAGCTTTATTTTGTACTCTATTGCCTGAAGTGATTTCTGAAATTCTTCTAGGATCTTCTCATACCTTCTCTTCTAACTGCAATTCAGGAAACACCTTGAAGTGAAGCTGTGGAGCCAGGAGAGGAAATAGTCACACCATCACTTCTCCCTGAGGTGTGGAAAGATTCCCAGTCTCAGGGAAGGAACAGAAACATGCTCCAAAGCTACTACTACTAAAAAAGACTTGTTCCTGTTTCTGAGATGCCAGGTAGTCTGACACAACATCTGAAACTACAGAATTAAACCTGAAGATTTCTGTCATTCAGCAGCACCCCCAACTGATGTGTTTTCTGGACAGCGGTATTCCAAGCAGCAGCTGCTGGGAAGAGGTCTCCAGGATGTCTCATTCCCTATATTAAAGTATGCTGTGTTTTGAAGCATAGTGAAATCTCAGCAACCTAGAACTAAAGGATTCTCAGTTGATGACAGAGTCCAAGATGGCTACTAGAAAGGTTTTATACTTGAATACTCTTTAAGACTCCTTTTCTTCTTTCTAGAAAAAGAATTCTGGATCTAAAGAGGGTGCACATTTGGGCTTGTAGAGTTCCTCTTCCCTCACATGAAATACTATCTGTAATTCTGACAGCACTCCAGAAAGTGTATTAAAATGAAATTGCTTCTACCCCAAAGGAAAAGCTATTGCAAATATGTTCTCTACGAAATTTGTAGTAGCAGTCACTGAATAATCTAGCAGAATAGTACCAGATAATGATGTGCATTCCATTATTTTTCTAAGCAATAGCTCTGTATTAAGATTTTCTTATGCTGGAGATGGAGAAGGTAGATTAGACTTCTTGCCTATTGAGGCTGACAATGTCCTTTCAAAACTGCAATGATGGTTTTGGCCAAGGCGGTGTCACACTGAGGTTTGCTACATCTTCTGCTAGGGAAAATGCTTGATTGTTTGGGTTAGGTCATGAACAGGTAAAATGGAATCCAAAACAAAAAGACAGCTTCCAGAAAGCTCCATTATCACTTAGGCATCCATCCTGTAGCAAGATTGAATTGTAAGGTTTTAAATGCCTACAATAAAATACCTAGTTTCAAAATGAAGATTTCAGACTGACAAACTTAATTAAAGACTGGAATAAGTGTTCTCCATTAAAATTCATCAATCCATTTGGCTGAGATGAAGAATTTCAGTTGAGTCTTTTTTTAATTATCTATAGAATGAACTGAAGAGACAGCAGTTAAAATGCTGAAACAGATAGATGGTGTCTAAATATTGTTCAAGATCTTAATCATATTAAAATAAGAGTGCAGTTATTTCCCCAGCATGTTTTTAATCAGAAGAGCCTTTTAAGCACAGCTGAAATAAAACAAGTACCAGACAGCTGCAGGTGGATGCGTTCATGCTGAAATATCTCAGGAGCTTCTAGGCAGCACTGAGGAGACTGCTCTCATCCAAGAAGACTAGATGCTGATAGTCCCATTGGTCTCAGTGAAACTGCTCACGGGTAAAATTTCTCACACCAGTAGAATTAAGCGCATGTTCATTTTACCAACTTAACAGTTTCTTCAGCAGTTTGTATAAGCATCCAGCTCTCCAGTTACAACAGTTTTAAACCTTTATTTTGTTATAATTTTCTGTGTCATTACTTTTTGTCGTGAGAGAATAACCAAGCCTGGAATGAGAACCTTTCCCTGTGTTCTTCCATGCTGATTTATCCTTTCTTTGATCAATTTGCTTGTAAACCATTCATTCTGAATACCAATACACCGGCCAAGGAAAGGATATGGATGAGGTTCAAAGGCTACATAAATATAATATATTGCATCTCACAGGCAGTGCAGCTTTGTCACTGGCTTCCTATGAAAGGAGTGAAACATGGGATTAGCAGCCACCTATAAATTCAGGATTTATTTTATCCACTGCACCAGGACTGATTTAAAAAAAAAAAAAAAAAAAAAAAGCTTTCAAAACATCAATAACATGCTGGGATCCAAATCTGCAATGACAGACTTCACAGCTTGTTAAACGCTTTGTGGATTCTTACACTAATAGGAAGCAAATATGGTGCCATTGCGGTAGCAATTTGAAACGAATCCTGCATAGAAATTCAGCTTGCAATGCCAAGAGAAATGGTTTTGCTTTCCAGAAGCTCACCAATAGTATATATTATTGAGATCTCAAGGATTAACACATTATTTCCTTTTAATTATTCCTAGCAGAAATTCGGGGTAAACAAAAAGGAGATGATTACAGTTACCAGCATAAATCAGAAAAATACAGTGTAAAGACAGCCTACTAAAATAGCAGTATGGTTTTTAAACAGGACAAGAGGTAATGGTTTTAAACTAAAAGAGGGGAGATTTAGATTAGACTGCAGGAAGAAATTCTTTGCCGTGTGTGTGGTGAGGCTATGTCACAGGCTGCCCAGAGAGCTGTGGGTGCCCCATCCCTGGTGGTGCTCACGGGCAGGTTGGATGGGGCCCTGGGCAGCCTGAGCAGTTGGTGGGGCTGGGAACAGCTCTGCATATGGCAGGGAGGTAGAACTGGGTGGGCTTAACTATTCTATGATTTTATGGTCTTTTCTTTCATTATTCATGTCCACAACTACATTACCACCTAAGCATGACTTACAAGCTTTATAAGTCACAAGTGAGAGTCTCTGCCATTCTTTGTAGAGATTAGTGATTTTTTTATTTATATATTTGTATTTAAATAAATTAATTAGGATAAGTCCACAATTTGGGGAAGTATGTGGGAGTTAATTCTTTTCCCTCTCAGCAAGCTTGAACGTCACTGTAACAGTGGGGCAAAGCTATCAGAGGAGGTCGCAATTCCAGAGGAAAAGACAGTAATTCAGCTAGCTCGAACAGTATGCATCTTGGAATGCAGTGCAGAAACCTTAGATTTCACTCTACGTTCAGCAGGAGATCAGTGCCATCAGTAGTTAAATGTCACATTATAGAATAAAAGACAACAGGCTCAGGGTGAGATCCATGGTGGAACCGTAAGCCAATTTCCGAACTCAGACTTCGTTGTGCATTGTTGTGGACGCAGAGCAACTCCTCTGGCCCTTAGTTTCTCCTCTATTACAATTCCTGTCTCACAGGGATATTGTGAGAATTAAACTCATTGTGTAAGAGCTTATTTGGACAGTGGGGAAGTTTCTGTACACTCGGAAAGAAAAGACATACAGCCTGCAGCTAAAAAAGAACATACCCCCTGTGACCAGTAATTTCAGTGAAGCATCATGGCTTATGACCCAGCTGGTCTGCTCCTACATCTCCAAAACAGTATTCCTGCAGTACTGACAGAAATTTATTTTTTACTTACCTAGTGAGAAACCCCAAGACAGCACAAGATGTTGCATGGTAATTACATTTTCCTCAGTGGGATTACTGAATGACATATTGTGATATATCAAGAGGCAACTGTGAATTCAACTTGAGTCAGCACAGTAGACTTTGCCCTGTACAGTATGTTTCCAGATGAACAGTGTGAGTACAAGAACAAAAGGAAGTTACTGAATACCTCATAACATCACATATCCTCCATCAGCATTAGTTTTCAAAATACACCTGACTCTGGGCTAGCCTGGGAACATTTTGTGTATTCATTATTTGTTTAATTTACATATTTACTTTATGAGCATACTGTTTGCAGAATGGATTCACCTTCTAGTAGAAGGCAATAATTATACTCATTTGTAAAAAGAATGATGCATGTCAAACTACGGAATTTACTGTTTTTCTCTGTTTACTCCTTTATGTCACTGGCTGCCTGTTTCTTGTAACAGCAGGTAAGAAACAACCATGGCTCTTTTGTAAATAGGCTATTTAATTTCATTAAATTTAGATGTGCTCAATTTTTGGAACATTACAACAACATCCAACAGCAGAGGGCTCTGCTGATCATTAAAGAGGTTGGGAAACTTTCATGTGTATCCCTGGTGGTCTCACCAGTTTTGCAAGAAATTGCAAGGATAGTATCTGGGGAGGAAGGGGCAACAGAGCAAAAAAAAAAAATTTTTTTTTCCAGTTCCACACGTATTTACCAGGGCAATTAGGAGTATGAGCAAAATTTCCCTTCTGTGGAAAAGAATTTTCCTTTGGGTATTTGTGGTAGAGTTTTAATGCGCACTAAAAAACACAGCTTTCATGCAAAATGCGTCTTGAAAGTTGAAAAAATGTTTCCTGATCTACTGTTCTCTTATCTCAAATGGCCACTTACTAGGTTCTCTGTCACTTCCATGCCCAGTGTGCTCTGTCAAAAATAATCCATAGCAACTCTGCGTTATAGTTTCAGTAATTTCAGCCCTTTGGTCTTGAGTAAATTATGGCTGTGCTAGGAGCAACACATTTACAGCCATTCACAAAGGCAGAAACTATAATATTTATTTTAATACAACGTCCTGCACTCAGTCAACCTTCTGGTTGTACCACTCCACATGTGGGCCCATGAGAAGATTAATTTGCCCCAGAGATTATTTGCAGAAACACTGGTACACCCCATAGATAACAGATTTTGTGATTCCCCTTCACCAGGAAACTCAGCATCTTGTAAAGTTGTGCTTTAAATAGCAGTTGAGCAACACTGAGTTAAGAGAAGAACAGTAAATAATTTACATTAAATTCTTCTGTGAAAAGACCTAAGAACAAACTGGGTCAAGATGCTATATCCCAAAAGATGCTTTGCTGGCATAAATTATTTCTCATCACATTTCCAGAGTATTGTAACTCAGTTAACATTTGAACCAATGTCTGGAGATAAAGTACTCTGACCATTCAGTCTCAGGTTTATTACAGATGTGAAACACACAAATTCCTGGGGAGGTAGTATATTTTCCACAGCATGACTGCTAGTAGATAGGCTACTTTTATATGGCTTTCCACATCAGTGCCACAGATGAATTTGTGTGCAAGTCTGAGGGAAAATATGTTACAAGAACAGAAGTAAACACATGTTTTTAATGTCAGCAAGCCAGTTCATTTTCTCAGGGTTGGATTTCCCACTGCATATGCCCAGTAGACAGTTGTAAAGTTATATACATGTTATTTTTTATACTCAATAGCCTTTGTTCTGATTCACGAGATTTGCATGATGGGGCAGCAGTGTAAGGGCTCACCATGTATCCTATTCGTTGACATGGATATGAGCAAACCTAACACCTGCATAGCAGATGAGAAAAGGGACTTCTGGCAGAGAGCAGGAAGATACTCAGCTGGTTTTTGGTTATGGGTTTGCTAAAATTGGCCTGTGCTTTGAGAGATACTTTGGATTAAATTTCATCATTAATATCTAGTTCTATGGATACAATTATAGCATTTTAAAATGATGCAGAAATGGAGGAAAACAAATGGTGAACGAGTCTTTGGCCTAGACAGAAAGGCATAGAATAGACCTAGATTGACAACAGTACTTAAAAAAGAAAAAAAATTCTCCTCAGAACGTCTAGGTTTTGTGAGGGTGGGAGGTATGGTTTTCCAAAGTGTAGTATAAACATCAAGCAACAATACGTTTCTTTCCTTAACAAGCAATGATCTAATACCTTGATAGCAGGCAGTGCAAGTTCTCAGTTTCTTTGTAGTCTTGATGCACCCAGGCAGCCTCACTGAAATTTGCATTCACAGAATCAATGATAAAAGTGTATCAGATGCTCAGTGAAATATATTGATCAAACGATCTGCAGAAAAAATACATAAATAATATGTTAATAAGTATGTAGAGCATTCCAGAGTCGAATGCAAATACCAGACAGTATATTGTATTCAATTCTAGTACAATCAAATTTTTAAAAATTCAATACATTTTTCATTAGATTGAAAGATGGTTTATGAAGAAATAAATCTCTCAGAGGGTGTAGCATCAAAAACTAAATGCAAAACAGTTACAAGGGCTGCTCCAAAATGAATGCCTTCTATTTTATTATGTTGGTCCATGACATCAGAGGCGGAAGTTGGTTGTATGGTAATAGAGGCTGAACCTTCCCACCAGTGTTCTGCTACATTTTGTTGCTGTGTGACAGATGGCAGCATAGGGGCAATCTGAAAAAAATGGTGTCCAACGTGCAAGTGTGTATGAAGCGAAGGTGCATCACAGAATTCCTCCATGCGGAAATAATGGCACCCACTGACTTTCATTGATGCTTGCTGAACATTTGTGGAGATCAAACAGTGGATATCAGTGCAGTGAGGTGGTGGGTGACATCTTTCAGCAACAGCAACATGAATGCCACATTCCAGATGGCCATGGCATGGCTGTCACACCATGAAATGAGAAGGATCTCCATCAGCTCACCTGCACAAATCAGTGTATGATGACCAGAGAACTGTGTCCAAAGTTGAATACCAGCTTCAGTGCATTGGAAATAATGGTAACTTGCTCTTTGAATCTGTTATAGCTTCTGTGGAAATAAACAGGAAGCATTACTTTTGAAGTGACTTAGGTAGGTACAGTAAAAGGAGAATTCACAGAGGTCTTCCAGAAGATGAAAATCAGCCTTGTAGAGAGTTATACACCATGAAAGTCAACAAAAGGTTTTAGCTTAGGAACAGAAACACTGATATTTCTTCTTGCTCTAGAAAATATTTTGTGAATAGATGGTGCCAAATTTTCCTTGTTTTATAAACCAGGCAGTACCAACAACTACACAATATAATCAGCAGAGTGGCATGAATTTTAGTCTTTGGTTTACTGGTTTATCTATTTGAACACAAGATTTAAACAAACAAACCAGCGAGTGTAAGCAAATCGTTACATCTGTTTCTATATCCCTCCATAGTGTTCCATGGCAAAAAAAAAAAAAAAAAAAAAGGAATTCCCCTTTGTGGGCAAAATAGTAAGTGAAAACATGAAAACATAAGGCAATGCAGAAAGTTTTATACTGCAGATTATATAAGCCACTCCTGTGTCGGTTACAACTATTGCTTCTTTAGCATAGCATCTTATGTATTGAAATGGATGTTATTTGTTCTTCTTCATATGGGATCCTCTGGAAAATTCTCCAGTTGGCATTTCTTGCTGACAAATTGTCCAAAACCCATGAATCTATCCCTTGCCTCCCACAATAGCAATTTGCTACTGTGGAAAATAGAAGAGTTGATCAATAGCAGGGAAACAGCAGGAGTTTAACGCACAGAGCTCCCCAAGCAATGCAACCTCTGAAAAAAAGATAAGAAAAAAAGCTCTTTAGAAAAAGAAAAAAAAAAAATAATCACCCCCAGAAGAGATAAAGAGATAAGAATGGCTGGCCACAGTTAATTGGCAAGAGCTTAAGCAACATGATGAGTCAGGCAGAGAAACAATAAGTGATAACAAGGAACTGCGCAGGATAGGGATCAAGGACATCATATGCAATGTTGCTGGGGATCTTACAAAACTGAGTATTGTTTTCCCCGGAGGAAGGATTAGAAAGGAAGGTTGTTTTTCAGCTTAGATTCTGGCTAGCCTAATTCAATTCCTACATCAGATGTAGAGATGCATTTATGTTTTATCTAGCTATATTATTTCACTTTACCAAAGGCCTGAGCTTTCCAACACATTAATTATGACAACATTCTACAAAATTATTATTGAAATACTGAAATATCAATTCACTGAGATTTTACGGTATCTGATTTTATTTTTAAAGTGAAGCTATCTAAATGAGCTTCAATTGATAAGAGGTAGAGTCACACAGAATGATTTATTGCTCTGTACAATGTATTTCTACCTCTTTTTTTTTTTTCTGTTTTGTCAGGTGACTATGATTTGCTTCCAATATTTTCATGTCATTGAGAAGTCTTTTTTTAATACTCATACCATGAGTTACTAAGGACTTGAAAATTCACTATTCAGATATTTGGGAGAAAATGCTTAGAAGGATGGTTTTATGAAAGGAAATGCCTACAAAGATGCACTTTTCCATACACATTTTCTTCTGTTGATTATAAAGCTAAGAGAATTAACAATATTTACTGGATTTGTACACATTAGTGAAAATATATATAACATTTATGGAGCCTTCACATCTCCAAGTGTTGTCTTTCCTGCAAGACTTAGGTAGCTGTAGTCCAATTACAGAACAACAAGGAAAAAAAAGCATAGGATTTTTGTTTTCACTAAGCAAGTCTATTTGGAACATTTATCAAATCAGTGGCATTATTTGCCTCTGTGGTGAACTGCAGAAAGAAACTTTTTTGACTTTCCCATTTACCGTCCATTCTGGAGTAAGTACTGGAAGCCATAACAAAGCAAAAATCCTTTCTGAATTAAACAAAGGGAAGGCTGGATAATGTTGACAGAGAAGGGCAAAATTGGTCAGTGTAGCACTTCATCACAGCTCTGTGCAGGTTCTCCACGTTCATTTTGAGTGCAGAATGGTTCAGCTGAGACTGATAGTTTTCCTTTGATGACCAAAGCTGCTATATGATAAAGGTCCTCTTCAACAATTAAATTAATTTGTTAAAAGGTGTCAGTGAGTGCTTGCTCATTGTCATGCCAGCACCTTTTGGGAGTGAGGTAGAAGAGCCTCTATGCTTTCTTTTCAGTATGGCTATTTAAATATCATTTAAATTTGGAACAAACTGATGAGGAATTAAAGCACACACTTTCCTCAACCATTTCACAGTCTTAGCTTTTGTAACTTTTGTTACTTTGGCTCAGATAGAAGGCAAAAACTGCAAAGACACATTCCAGAGCAGAAGTACTGTAACCCCATTCCCAATCTCATTCCAGTGGGAACAACCTCCTTAGGACTTTATTTTTCCATGTAAGTCAACAATAACTCCATTTATACCAGTGAGTTACATCAACAGGGAAACTGGTAACTCTCGTAAGAATTACAGAGGCAAAATCACTTAATTATGAGGACAGGCTGAGACATGTGGGGCCCTTCACCTTAGAGAAGAGAAGGCTCCAGTGGGACCTTATAGTGGCCTTCCAATACCTGAAGGGGGCCTACAAGAAAGCTGGAGTGGACTTCTTATAAGGGCATGTAGCAACAGGACAAGGAGAAATGATTTTAAACAGGAAGAGGGTAGACTTAGACTAGATATAAGGAAGGAATTCTTTCCTGTGAGGGTGATGAGACACTGGAACAGGTTGCCCAGCAAGGTTCTGGATGCCCCCACCCTGGAAGCATTCAAGGTCAGGCTGGGTGTGTCTTTGAACAACCTGGTCTAAAAGGAGGTGTCCCTGCCTATAGCATGGGGGTTGGAACTAGATAATCTTAAAAGTCCAATCCAACCCAAACCATCCTATGATTCTGTGAAAATGTTGGCATCTATAGCATTTTGAGGTTTTACATAGTACTCAAGCTAACAGCAAACGCTGTGATTATGCTGTTTTTATCAATACAGCTAAGAAACCCTAGGAAATGCTAATTAAACTACTCACTTGATAGGCTTGGGACACGTTTTTTTTCTTTTATTGAAATGAAACTTCTACAGAAGCTATAGAGTAGAATTGATACATTGATATTTATAGCTCACTTAAGCTGGCATGACTTAATATTATTTGTATAATGACAATTTATAATCTATTAGTCCAATAAAATATGACTGCAGGCAAACAAAGCTGGAAAATGTCTCACTTTAAAAATCCTACTCAAATCTCATTAACCAATCAACTGCATTCTTGAAAACCAATGAAATCTTCAAACACATTTTAAGACTTTCTGACCAAAAGACTCATACTGCCTTGAATAATGAGAAAAGCAACAAAAGAGAAGTGATTACTGGCTAAGCATTTATATTCCAGGTTTTAGTTGGATTATTGTAAATTCTTCAGATCGTAAATTCCTCAGATTCATTATGTTCACACTGCCAAGAATTACTCTAATATAGTAGATGAGAATTACTCTAATCTATTGCTGTTGACTGCCAACAGTAATTCTATTAATTCAAAGAGCTAATGACATTTACTAGTATTGCCGTGATGTCTATTGCATCTTTGAAAGTATATGGGAATACTCAGTGGTGCATCATTCTAAACAAACTAAATTGAGTCTGAGTAGGTGAATGGCACCCGTAATCCTGAATTATACGCTCTGCATCAAACACAGAGAGCATGAAGTATGCAAGACTATGGCTCATCCAGTGATGGAGCCAATCATCAAGCTACTACCCTTCCAGGCTTGTATTTTCACATAATGACCAAAAAAAAAAAAAAACCCAAAAAAAACCCAATAAATGACAACAATAACACAAAGGTAAGGGCTTGAGTCTGGAAGCAGAGCAGCTGGATAGTGCAGTACTATCCCCAAAATAAGTCCAGGCTCAGCAAAGCCTATAATGTGGGTTTAGCATCCCACAAATGTAGCTGCACTGTTTCTTTTTCAGAACAGACATAGGTCAGAAGCAGTTCAGGTTGTCCGTACCAAGACCTCGTGCATCAGGACATGCACCAGGTAATGAAACTGACGTCAGCTCAGTGGGCAGAGACCTAGCTAAATAGAATTCACCTTCATAACTTTGAATGTCTAGGCTGTAGGCATTCAAGCCAGGGATATCTCACAGAAAAGGAAGGTGCAGTAGGTTTTCTTAGCTGCCTGCAAGCTTGAGCAATCATGCAGTATATTATGTACACTCATTTGCCTGTTGTAGAGTAACAGATTTCATTGCTCCCTGAGGAATGCTGAAACAAAATTATGCTGATACAGGGCTAAGTAACTCCTGTAAAAGCCGTTGTATGATTCTGGTTTAAAAAAAAAAAAAAAAGAGTGAGAAAAAGTATCTGCAATCCAGCCCTACCCTGGTAAATGTCTAATGTTAATTTTACACTAATTTCAGATAAAAATGCTTGCCTGTGCAGCTTTGGAGGGAACAGCACACCATGTACATCCTAACAAGTTGGCCCCTTTCAGAAGACACAAGTTGTGCTTTACAGTATAAAAAGTAAGCATTCCTAAATGTTAAATTAAAAATATACTAATCAATTAACCAAAATCAGTTATTAATCAAATTCTGCTGTTCTGGGTAGCTTCTATAACAAGTGTTCTATTCAAATTTCTATCCAAGTCCTTGACCTTAAATTGTTCCCATGATTAAGCTGGATTGCTCTTTTAGGCACTCTGAGCAAATGAAGGACAGGGCAGAAAGCCCTAAGGAGAGACCAGAGCTGCTTTTATAGAGAGCAAAACGCTACATACAAGGCAATAATCCAACACATCTATGTGAAAGCGCTCAGATTTCATAGTCTAAACCTCAAGACTTAACATTTGCATAAAGCAAACAAGTGAACCATAAGAAAACTAAGAATCTGACTAATTAGAGAGCAAATTTTCTTCTGTCCAGTCAGATACATGCTGGGTACACAATTCATAACAAGTTGTACTCATGACAATGTAACCAAATTTAAATTAAAGTATGAATTTTATGTCATGGACAAGGGTTCTGTAGGAAATTTTCCACACTTAAAAGAAAGAATATGAGAGAATAAAGGTATTAATGTTGTTGGTTCAGAAACCTCAAAAGCACAGCTCTGATAAAAGGATGATTTGCATCACGGAGATCACGCTCTATGTACATTGGACACTACTTCAGATGTTATTATAACCTCTTTCTGTCAGGAATTAGCATGAATAGATACTTAGGTAATTGTAAAATAAAGTAATTGTACACCAAAAATATGTCACCTTTCTTCTTGCCTCTTATCAATTACTGTCCCGATGAGACGATCCAAAGATACGTATTGACACTGCAGAGAAGAGGATCAGAAGGACCCACAGTCCATTCTTTAGGCAGGAATACTTCTGCAGTATAGTACCTCTACCACTCCTGAAAGAGATTTATGTAATATGTACCTAGACTGTGACTGATTTCCCTGTGACATTCTGAGGCATCTAATGCAAAATTTATCATCAGCGTAAGGAAGTTTTTCCCTTACTGAAAGCTACCTTCCTGCATTTCAAGCCCATCACATCTTCACTCAGCCACTGAAGTCAGCAGAGACCTTTCATGTATTTGAAGACTGATACCACAACCCTTCTATGCCTTCTCTTCCTTATGTTAAACACAAGATGTTGCAGGTTCTCTTTCTGTTTAACATCCCGCTACAGCATGTGCCTTTTTTCTTCCTTCATCAGCTTGACACAAGACCATTCTTGTCTTGTGAGCCACAATAAATGCTCCAGATCTTTCTCTCTCCCTTCCTCTCCTCTTCTGCATGGGAAGATCTTCCTGCAAATAATTGGAAAGTAACATCATTGTCTTGCCTTAGCCATAATGTCAGCAAACTCTCCACTGTTATGAGACAAGCGGGAGCATGCAGTGGCAGTAAATCATGCTGCCCTCATAGTTCCACACATGCTTTTTCTGCTTTCACGCACTGTATCATGTAGTGGACACTGGCCAACTGTCTAAGCCACCCTCGACATCTACCACCTTTTACACTCCCTGAAGTACCCAAGACATTTGCAAAGGGCTGGAAGATGTGAAACAGCATCTACATCATTCTGGAACAACAGCTGGAGTCCAGGCAGGACACACTGCAGAGCCCAGAGAGACCTTAAATACCCATGGTTGGGCTTCTAAATCCTATCCCTTTGTATGGTGCCACAGCATGTAAATCAGAATGTGCAAAAAGCAAAAATACATAGACTGGAAGTTCCAAGTCCTGTTGGGAACAATGGTGAACTTAGGCTATCTCAAAATAAATGTGATTAGTAGGCAAAGATTAGATAGAAAACACTTAAAATCAGTTGCTGAATATCTGTAGTCCAATTACATGAAGAATGTGTGTCCAGGATCAAATCTTCTGAGAACCACATGGAGATACAAAGAGGCAACACTTGTCCAAAATTGAGAGCATTTCTACTCAAGCACTTCAGATTTTAGTGCAGAGCCAGTGTTCTTTATTTCAAAGAGATAAAATTACAGCTCATAATCACCTCTTGCAGCAAAGGTAAAGAGCAGCGCACAGGCACTGGGGATCAACACTGACCCTTGTCTGCTTTTAATCTGCACAAGGAAGAAGGGGGAAAATGGCTATCAGCTCCTGTGGAAGCTGCTCCATCTTTAAATCCAACCAGGCTGCTATCTTAGGAAAATTGCTAATCCACAGCACTTACCTTGCTGTGCAGGCAGGTAGGACAAGAACAACTGGGGCTGCCACGATTTGATATCTGTCAGGTGTACTGCTGCTTGGAAGATATATTTGCAATACTAGCAGGTGCAAGATTTGTAAGGATCAACCGTGGCATATACGTGACATCCATGACAGGATGAATTTATAAAAGACAGCTCTGAAGTTGCTAAGTAACTGTGTCCTGTCCTCACAGCCAATGATCAGCAACAACGTGTTCTCACGCAGTTTAATACCCTTTCTTGAAATCTGTGTGAACAGGTTTTTAAATAAAACCAGATCTGAACCAATCCCTTGGATTTACAGAGTATTTTCCTTGCCAACTTTCTAATAGTCTGTCTAATCCTTCACTCTCGCACCAAATGCAGCTTCTTGTATTTCTGGGAAATCACAGCCTCTTCCCAAATCCCCACTCTTTCGGGGAGAACAATAAGGAAACTTTGCAGCAGAAAGTTCACTTCCCTCCCCAAACTCATTAAGAGAAAATAAAACAAGAAATGCATTCAGTGTACAAATTCAGTCTGGTGTCAATTCTTGATCAAAATAAGCACTAAGGTAGCAGATAGAGGAGCATGACTATGAAATTTACAGACAACCTGAGTAAATTGTCACCCTGCAGTGGTGCTCCCAGAAGGTCTGAAACATTCTTGAGAAAAAGATGGTAGCACCAAATCAAATACAACTAGACGCAAATTCCACACAGCCCATCATCAATAATAAAAATATCTACTGCAGATGTAACAACACTGGGATTTGTATGATTGACTGTGACAGGAAAGGAATTCTGACACCAACCAAATCTTTTCTTGGGCTCTATTTTTTCCAAATGCGTTAACATGGTTTACTCCTTCCCTTCATTTCATGGTGGCATTTTGCACTTTCTGTTGTTTCTGAGAATAGAGTAAGCAGTACATTATAGATCACTGTCTTCCTGAGTTAGAATTTCAGCGCTAAGAAGTCACTGCCTGAGGATTGAGCAGCTTCAGCAGTTCCAAGGACCTTGTCTCCAAGGCAGACACAGGGTCTCAAAAGGAAAGGCTCAGCTGTCTCAACTGTTCTGCAGTGTTTTACTCCCCAGCAGGGCAGGTGAACACCATGGAAACCTGTCCATAAGGGCCAGCAGAAGTAGCCCCAACATACTGTGCAGAAGCAGTGATGCAGAGAGCTGCAGCAGGATACTGCCTTCAGTCAGATCCCTCACAAAGGGAAAGCAAATTGTAACTCAGAGATTGAGTCAACCCAGGAGCCAGTGGGCAGTTCTGATCAACTCCAGCTGGGAGAAGATTTATTAGCTTAAAAAATTCTGTGCATCCAGAAGTTCATCCCTGAAATACAGCTTTCTGGATGCGATAGACATTATTTTCTGCTAGTTTCCTTATTTTTTTAAACATACTGCCATGAGAATTCTGTGTATAATCTAGAAGTAATTGGTTCCATGTTAAAGCCTCATTAAAGGCGAATGAGTTTGAAGTCACCATACTTCCTTTGCAACAAGAGCCACAGTTCAAGTGCATTTGAGATATCCCTCACCCATGTTAAGGAGGCTTATGCCAGAATTGCTTTTCACTGGGAAGAAAGCTTCATGCCATGACTTTGGTTCGGCTTGTACAAGTAAGCTCTTCACCAAAGTACTTCTCCGGAGAAGACACATTCATTGCTGCTGTAGCCCTCTTAAACCAGAGCACACAACTCTGCCAGAATTATCTTGCCAAGGTACATTCATCATATCCCCTTGTTGCCAGTGATTTTCTCTATAGGAATCTGGCTTATTAAGGTTGTTTTCATAACAGAGGAATCTACATAGTGAAGTAAAAGGCAGTGCTACATCTGACCTCAGCTAGACCAAGATATTTCCTTAAAAATTTTGTTAATTTCAGCTTATATCAGGCATGCCTAGCTGTGAATTCAGGGACTGGCTACCCACCTTTCCCCCTAGCAATTTTTGTTCTCAGTGCATTTCCTTCAAGGATCTTTATCAACATACACAAACCCTCACAAATATCCCCTTTGCCACAGGATCTGTTCAATTCTTCATGGTATGCCTGAGCTTTCAGCTTACCAGGACCTTGGATGACACATCTTTATCTCCAGTAACGTCCAGTCATAGTCCTTCTTTCAGGACATGCTGTTCATCTACTTTGTTGCAGGGTTGTATACCTTGCAGCATCCATGAATCTGCTTAGGTATATTTCTCCTTCCTAGCTTTTAGTTCCTAGGTCAGCTATCCAGCAGGCATTTGGAGATCAACCACACCTTTTCCTCCTGCAGCAAATACAGTATTTCTTAAAAGCTGTTGTTACATGGTTTAGAAACCTCCTGTCCTTTGGCAGTATATCTGTCCCTTCTAAACTACAAAGACTACAAGCTGTAGCTTAAAAACAAAAAAAAAATCTGCAGATTCTTATCTGAAGCTTTTCTCAGAAGTGGTACCAGAGAAAAAGGAGAAGAGTTCAAAGAAGCAGGCACCTCCCTTACGTCCTATCAGCCTGCCTATCACAGCTCTGATTTTCACTGCTGACATCATGTTTTTGTTGTATTTTCTTTTCATTTTTATATTACATGGTCTCTCATGAGCTGCCACTCGGGTTAGTTCAGCTGTGAGCTCTCTGAAACACTAGTCTTGAAATGGATTTTGCTTAACACAACTGCACACCATACTATGCAACCCCTCCTTTCTCTTTTGAGAACAATTTTGCAGGCAAATCCGTAAATAAAATTCCCAAATTTCCTACTGTTGAGTAAATGTTATGTAATAAATTCTTCAGTGACCACTGCTGTCTCCTCTAGACTTTCCTCATTATAACACAAAAGATAATTCAGGACCATAATTTTGACATGCTTTAGCTGATTCAGCACTGGATTCAATCTTTACTGTATTTATTTCAATAGCAGACTACTCAGTACAGTTCTTCATTACCACAGCCCTTTGGAAAGTGCTGCATTTAGTCATATTGTATATGGAGCTGTTTGCCTCTATATCAAATCCACTTCTGAAGGAACCTTGTGAAGGCTTCCTAGACATAAAACATAGATGCTCATTTTTAACAGGTTGTAGTATAAGGCACAACAACACAGCCAGCATCATTTTGAGTAGACATCATATCAGAAAAAAAGGGGTCTGCAGATTACCACCTGTTTACCTGAAACACAGAAGTGATACACACAGGTGAAAGCATAGAGCCTAGATCTCAAGGAGCTCTTTTGGCTGCTTACAGTCACCACTTAACCAGTGCACTCCTCCAATGAATGCTTCTAGCACTAAACTTTTGACCTAGAGCCTTCATAACGTGCAAAATGGGGGAAGGGGAAGGGAAATAAGTCCTATTCCAACAGCTTTAACTGAAAAGTTAAAATAACAACAGCAAACAAGCAAGAGAACTTCTAAATAAGGTTTCAGAATTTACCAGTTCTTTCCAAAGAACACATGCCTGAAAATTTCCCTTGCTTATGACAGACACTTCTTAATGCTGTATGTCAGCTAAATCTCCAGAGCAGGTCATGTTCTTGTCATTTCACTCAGCATTTCTCACTTCCCAGCTTGCTGTGATAGGAAGGAAAAAAAATGGTATATAGACTATTGCAGTTTATGAGATGTTTCTTCTTTATTCCTTCTCTTTTTAAAGCTGATTGTTAGTTCACACATTAACACTAATTGCAGCAGCAGAGGCATCAGGTTTGGAAAGTCAATTCTCCACAATAGCAAAGACACAAAACATTTAGGACTTTATAGGGTAATAAGGCAGAAAGCAGCTAATGCAGCATGCAGTGTGCTAGCAGAGTGGGTAAAGCATTACAGCTTAGATAAATCCATTCAAACCTAATTCACCTTTTAGGTGATCTCAATAAAAACCCATCTACTGCATAAATACATATTGGTGAAGGTGATTATATAAGTTAGAAAGGCCAAATTCTCCTCAATAAACACTATGTCTGTACAAATGTCCAGACTTTAATATATTTAAGAACTGCAAACTTTTAATAGATGATATGTTGATAGAATCACAGTCTAGCTGAGCTGGAAGTGACCTCTGTGCTCATCTGAGCCAACCCTCTGCTCAAACGAACACTCAGAGCACCTTGCACAAGAACATGCCCAGATAATTTTGGAGATCTTCATAGAAATATCTAAGGGTTCACGACTCCACAACCTCTCTGAGCAACTTGTTCCAGTGTTCCATCACCTGCACAATAAATATTTTCTGACATTCAGACAGAACCTCCTGTGTTCCAGTTTGTGCTCACTGCCTCTTGCCCTGTCACCGAGCACCACTGTAAAGAGCCTGGCTCAGTTGTTTTTGCAGCCTCCCTTCAGGCATCTATGCGAGTTGATGGTCAACACAGATCTCAGGGTCCAGCCATACAGCCAGTATTCAATGCACCACCCTACTCATCCAGCTCATAGATCAACAACATCAAAGTTTTTCTCAAACATTTTCCTGCACTCCCTCCTTCTATAGGGAAATTCATCAATTTAAACCAAGTGTTGTCACACGCGCACAAGTACGTAGGTGTACAACTGCCCATCAAGGTCCCTATTAACACATAACAATCCCTGGAGCAACTCTACATTAGAGAATTTTAGCATTTGGCTAAGAAATTTACAATTCCTTATGCAGATCAGAGGGAACTTCATTTATACACACACACACACACACACAAGTTCTCTACTGTAGAATAGCTGCAGGGAGCATTTTAAGTAATAGATGATAATTGAGTTAAGCATATTTGCTATATTGAAACTACTTTAAAGGATGGAAAGGCAGATTCCTTCCTAAGCAAAAATTGCAATTCTACCAAAAACCCAAGCAAAAAAACACTAAATAAATAATGTCTCAGAATAGATACCAACTACAAAGTCAGCGTTTCCATTACCAAAACCTGCAATTTTCCTGAGAATTCAGGTGGTATATCCTGATAGGTTGCCAAGTAATAGGATGCCTTTGGTATTTGGGTTCTAGTTCTACACTTCCAGGCTGAGGACACTGCACTATTTGCAGTCTTTAATTTTGTCTCTGATTTCCAGATGTCAACACATTCTGAGTTTAAACAAGTCTCTTAAAATTAGCAACAAAGGAAACATTCTATTGATGTACATATTCATTTCCATTCCCTTCTGCTTCTGAAGTTACTGCTGCAAAGAAAACTAAAAGCACCTTCAGGACACAAATCCCTCCTCCACATCTGTAGCTATTTGAACATTTCATTTCTTTCACCTATTACTGTGTGACATATTACATATTGCAGTATAATAAGTATAGTTCTTTAAAGAGCATGATTAATTAAGCCTCAGAACAGCTCTGTGAAAGACACAAGATTTATTATATTACAGGTGAGTAGATTGAGGTACAGAGAAGTACAGATCAAGAAGAAACTTGAGAAATACTTAGCATAAGGTCACCACAATCACTCTTGCACTGATATTGTCAGTTTCAACTCTTCACTTCTAATTTGCTTATTAATTTGCAAGAAGACATTGAAAGTTTTTTCTGTTAATTTTGAAATGGAGCTGGCTTTCAACTGTTAGCTAAAATCCGTATATTTTTTTCCCGTTCAGAATCTAGCATATAACATGAAGTTCTGCATCTTCAGCATATAAAGGCATCAGACATAGATGGCTTATGAAGGTCGTTCAGAAAGCAAAAAATAATGAATTTGTGGAACTACTTATAGTGGAAGATGATAGATTATTGAGCCCTACCTGTCACCTGTATAGTTAATCTGATTATTCCAGTGACATATTTTAGCAGCAATAAACCTACCTTATGTCCAGCCAAACTGTCTTGCTAAACCAGTCACTGAAAGCATGAAAGGAAACATTATGTTAAAAATAAGAGTAAATAAATAAATATATATATAAATAACATGGCTAAATAACACATACAGTCTAGAAGAGAAAAGCACAGCATAGTGAAGATAAAAAATTTAATAAATATTCAGTAAATTGCCTTTTTTTTTTTTTTTAAGAACTGACAGTATTTTAGAGCTAGAACAAATTTTGTTTCACAAGGACTTTTATTACTTGGCAACAGCATGATGCAGGAAGCATGAAAACAAGGGTGGATTTTAATGAAAGTTAACCTTTGTATTCTTTAATCTTCTTTAACAAGAGATCCTGTTTGTTTTAATCTGCAGCTCATCTCACAAGTCCAAGACCACTCTTTCTTTCTGAGTTCAAAGGACACCAACATAAGCAGCCCTCACTTGTCCAATTTCACAGTTATCACACAGTGTTTCTCTACTGTTCCCTATCAAACTGTTTCAAGATGAACCATTTGACAGCTCATTTTGTAAGGGCTAGAAGGCTCACTGTATTTTTTTCAGCAAACAGCATGTAGACTGGAAACAAATATTCACCCACACCAGTGCCTCCAGTTTGTCTTAAGCAGTCAACTCAGCTACAAAACAGAAAAGCATCAATACCAGAAAAATATCAGAAGAGATTTGAATAGAAGTCCTTACCATTTTGAACAAAAATGTATGAACTGACTAATAAAGGAAGAGATAAAGAAAAACTGTGAGAATTAAGTCATTGCACTCAGAATGTAGAGCAAATATTTTCAGTGTGTCACACAGACAGTAAGTGCATCACTGCTGTCAGAGAAATGACTTGTCCCCATGAGCAGCAGCAACAAACACTGGTCACACATTTTGACCTGTGAACTAATCCTCTCATATAAAATATTTCATAGTACTGTATGCGAACCTATTAGACTCAGAATCAAACTAAGCTCTAAAACTAAGAGAACCGGTAGATCTGGTAGATAACTCCCCATTGCTGTATTGAGGAGTAAGCCCTGAAGGCAAATTCCCTTACCTGTTGGTCTGATGTTACAACCTATTTCTGATCTAAACTGCTCACCACTTTTGTAGCCTCTTCCTACAAAGAGGACTCCAGGGAGAGACATCATTGCAAGTCAGGCTCACAAATAACGGGGAAGCCATCACCAACAGTTTGACTCAAATGATGTTTGACACAAGTCACTGCAGTGTGTGTGTAGTGCTCAGCGTTGCCAGCTGCTTACCAGCTCTCGTCTCATGGATAAGTATGTTTGGGAGGGACAGTATGACTGCACCTGGAGACTTCCAGCAACTCTGAAAGTGTAGAAGAGTAGAAATAAAAAGCTGTCTCCACCTCTGCAATGCACCACATTGTGTCTCTATTTGTTTCCATATTCTTTTTGCCTGGAGCATCTCCCTTATGGGGAAAGACTGAAAAACCTAGGACTGTTCTGCCTGGAGAAGACTGAGAGGGGATCTTATTGACACTTACAAACATCAAAAAGGCAGGTGTCAAGAGAATGAGGCCAGGTTCTTTTCAGATGTGCCCAGTGACAGGGCAACAGGCACAAAGTTGAACACACGAAGTTCCACGAAAGATGAGGAAAAGCTTCTTTAATGTGAGGGCAACAGAGCACTGGAACAGGCTGCCCAGAGTGGTTGTAGTCTTCTTCTCCAGAGATAATCAAAACCCACCTGGACGCTGTCCTGTGCAACCTGCTGTAAGGAACTTCTTTAGTTGGACTGGATGATCTCCAGAGGTCCCTCCCAATTCCTACAGCTCCATGATTCAGTTAAACCTTGAAATAAGTGGCCTTGGCCTGATTTTAAAGTGTTAATAATAAATAAATAAAACAGATCGCCTTGGGACTGTTTCAGCACCTGGCATGAGTCCAGATTTTGTGTCTGACTTCAAGTCCTGGGTGCAACTGTAGAATACATTTAAATTATTCAGTGAATTAAGGAGGTATCAACAATTAGTTGATACCATGGTAAAAGTCTATATGAAGCTTCATGGTATGCCAAAGAGAGATTTAGAACAAATTTCTATCAGGACTGTTTGTAAGGAGTGCTTTTTACTTTTCTTCTCTGAACCATGGAAACATGAGAAAGTTTATCCCAGCAGAGGCTGATGGTATCATAAATCAGATTCCTGATGTTATTTCTGTAGATTTTTGTTCAGAAAAATTATACTTTGGAGAAAGAAATAATAACTCTAGGATAATTAGACCAACGGTCTAAACTAAAAAAATGCCTGAGTCACATGCTAAGAATTAGTAGCCTTATATTCTGCAAAATAGCCAAATAAAATATTAATTCACATGTGCCAATTTAATATCTTTTTAATTTCCTGTTTTTTTAATTATTTTGCTATTTGCTTGCTACAATGTGTATGAGCCCATATTCTAAATGACATTTTTGTGTGCATGTTCTTTCAAAGGAAGAAATTCAGGCTTTCACTGAGACTAATGGGAGTCTAGGCAGCACGAGGAGTCTTCACTTGGAGGAAATTTGCTCTAAATCAGTTAGCACTCATTAGGACCTTCCCAGTGCACACTTGGCAATTTTCTGGCTTTCCTTCCAAAAGACATCTGTTCATAAATAGTATTTTCCTAGTAGATGAAGTACTGCCATACTAAATCTTCTGATGCACTTCTTAGTTTCTCAAGAAGGACCAGATTGTGCCTGTCACAACTACAGCCACATGGAAAGGTAGAAGGCATAAAACAGCTTTTCAGTTCTCGAGTGATGAGACTGCCTGAAGATTAGCAGCTCTTCCTCGCAGTTCCTCTGGAGTTGTCTCTCACCAGAGAGACACTAAGTTTCTTTCTCCTTCCTTGGACCAGAACCAACACATTGGGCTTGTTCGCTGAGTCTCATACGAATGCAATAATATGCATTGTTCTCACAGGGACTCAGTAACAGCCAGGGGCTTAGTAACTTTTCTGAGATGTGGCCATTTCTTATGGGCATGCTTCATCTCAGATGGTTCTCTCTTTGCTTCAGGCTTATTTCCCCTGTCTATACAGATAAACAGTCTGACTGAAATCCTTTATGGTCTGCTTCTGGTGGGCAAGTGATAGAGCAAAATTGGTCTTTCCTTTGGTGGGTTGGTGAAGATATGCCATAAGCCAAAAGAAATGTTTACCCTCAAAGGCATTTGTGTGTTGTCAAAGAAAAGTAAAACCCTTGCTAAAAGCACTGGAATATTACAAAACAAACGTGTCTGGGACTCCCCAAATGCCAAGTGAGTACCTTAAATACATGAAAGCAATGAGTCACTTCCACCAGAAGATCACAAATCTGCTCTGTTCAAATAATCTGCTTCCATTATTTATGGCATTCAACAAATACAGATATACTTGCCTATCCTCTGATCCTATACTTGCTGATCAAATTGTATAAAAATACTCAAGACTTCTCAAAAAAATGCATTCCAAGTCCGAAGCCACTACCTGCAGAGGCTAAGAGGAGATATTTGTGGCATACTATAAGACTGACAGAATGGCCTCAGGTCATATGCCTGTACCAAGGACTTTTCACAGTGTGACTCTCCCTATAGCATTCTCTGCATGTGATCGCAGGTATATTGATGTACCCACTGTCATCAGCAGAGCAGCACAGACCTGTTGAGGGGCATAGCCACCTTGTTGCCCACTCCACTTTCTAGGCCATGAGTGGTCTTTGCTACATGCTTATTCTGCCACATTTTATCAGTAAATCTGATAAAAAACAGTATTTGAAAATATACAAGAATGGGATGTAAACACTATTTTAGTCCTCACAGCTTGTTATGCTCCATCATCATAACAGAGTGCCTTCTATTAGTGAAACATGTCTTCTTTAATAAGGAACTATTTTATACTTCAGACAGTGAAAAGAAAGAAAAATGAGCCAGTATTCTGGAATCAAATGTCAGATCTTCCCCTTTTCCAAGCATGCAAGTGATTAATAAAAGCTTGACTGGGAGCCAGCTCTTACTCGGGATATGCACAGAAACATTCCTATTGACTTAGTATTTGTGCCAGACTAGTTTCTGCAGTGGATACCTCAACATTAAAATATAGTGGCCAGAAGGAACAATTACTTGCAAACAGCAGCTAAAGAGACTTCTGAATACACAGTAGATGGCACATGTGTCTGTAAGTAAGCAGTTACAGAACTTGATTCCTAACATTTCTTCGCTCAAAGTTCAAGGGATACCTTTCATTTCTTTCCTTTTTTTTTTTTCCTCTATTTTTCACAACACTTGAGAATACAAGAAAATACAAGAAGATGTATTCTTCACTTAACTGTTACTCATAGTCATTCAAAGATTTCACTGTTATTTCTTCTTTACTAATATGCACTTCATCACAGTAAAGTGTTTCAGATTAATTCTTTGTGAGTTCTCTTTCTGCCACTCTTCTGCCAAAGCATGACAGCAGTTCATGGTTAAAAAAAAAATCAATTCTCATCACTTCATAACACACATTAAAGGAAAAAAAAAGAAGCACGCATTCTATTACAATAACAAGGATAAAATAATGAAGGAGATTCTCCCAGAAAAATACCTTACTTGAATGAAATAATTTTCTGTGTTAGCCTCACAAGAGTGAGGCTAACCTGATGAAGGGTGTCTTTTAAAAAGCATAAACCAATTATGAGCTGTCATTTGCTCAGTAATATGTAAGAGAAAATTTAATTTCAGCAAGAAATCTCAGCTTCTTAGTTTTAGGTGATTTGATATAATTTTTGACTTATTTTTCCATTTGATTATTGACATGAAAACACACTATTATTCTTTCTGATGCAATTATTCCCCAGTTCCCAAGCATTCCTGCTTGCCTCTTTCTTTTCCCAGGCTTTCACAGCACTATATTGCTTAAATCCCTTGTATTGCTTTTGTTTCTCTTTTTCCCCTCTAGTTTTGTAGAAGTGAGAGGTTTGCAAAAAAGGACAGCATTTCCCAGACTTCATTTAAAATATTCAGAAAAGTGCTTTCCTGTGCTGCCTTCTGGTCAGTCTCCTGATCTCTAAGGAGCCAGCCTTGGCCTGATCCTCACCCTTATGATCCAGTACTTCAAACTCCACCTCCTCTCCATGTTGAGCCATGACTTTCTACAGAAAAAAAAGACCCTTAAGGTCTAAACAACAGTTGCAATAAAACACCTAGAGACAACCCTACAGTTGACCCCCCTACCAAAGGTAGATCTTTGTCAGGCAGTTGAAACTAAAATTGCCTTCTCCTGTCCACAGGGAGCAGCACAGCCTAACCTCACAGCTTGCAGGCATTACTGAAGTTACACTGAAAACTTTGAAGCTAAGGAAAGGATGAATTGCTGCCCTATCTTCAGCTCACAAGTCAGGAAACAGCCTGCAGCACTAGGAGTAGCAGACGTAGGCTTACCTACTAGTCAGAAATATGGTTTTAATAGTCAGCTTGCATCAGCATGTAAAACAACAGCTTCACGTTGAAAGGCAGAGCACATAGCCCAGCCAGCCTTGGCTTGTACAAGTGTTCTACTACTGCACACAGCCATCTCAACCTGGTTTCCTAAAGTCAGATTCTTTCTCTTCTAAACTGGTTTCAGTGAACAACCAGGATGAAGGCCCAGTGTTCCCAGCCCCACTTCCTCATGGATAGCCAGGTTAGCTTGACCCTGAATCATCTGCAGTATGTAAGTTTGTACACCATAAGATCATATTTCTCCTATCACATCTGCTGAAAGGTGACACAGCAGATTGATAAATATTTGTTTTCTTCTTTTCTTTGTCCCACTCCCCACTAAGTTGTCAACTGGTAAAATACATTCTTGCCATTAGTCTCCCAGTCCATGGCCATAATCTTTTCAGTATTGAATATAATCCCACTTTTACTACCCCAGTATTCAAGACAGTCATTGTAATATTTATACTTTCTATATTCTATGATATTGACACTGGTTCCTGCTTTAAAATCAGTTGAAAATTTGATTGACATATTTTGATTTTTAAGTCATTAAAAAAAAAAACAGCAAAACAGTCCCAAATCTGATCCTTGATGATTTCCACCTGTGTTCTCCATTGTTCTTCCACGTTCAGCATACGCTACTGGAATATTCCTTTTATCCAGTATCCTACTCATTCTTGTAATAATTCCCATCTTCTCCAGCATAACTTGCACAATCTCAGATGTTTTGCTGACCACTACATAGTTCAGATCCACCACATTTCTTTTATCTAGACAATCAGTATTCAGAAAAAAAATATGAAGTGAAGTGATCTACGTTCCCTGTTCAGATTCACAATATGCCTGAGCCACAGCCAGGAGACCTCTGCCAGTGCAAAAGCATCATTTGCTCAGATTCTACATTAGATTTGGCTTTGAGCAGAGCCCCCTGCAATGCTCTAATGGAGCTCAGGCATCCACATTCCTTCAAGCAGCTCCTCTTACAGTGAAGACACTGGGTGTTTGAAAAGAAGAACAAGCTTAAGTCAATTACTGGCAGCACCAGTGGAAATCAACATGCAGCCCCTGCAGAAGCTCAGCAGCTTAAAACAACTGAAGACTTAGAACCGATCTGCATGCTGATTTCAGTGCCATGATAACCCCGCATCAAACCTTACAAACACAAGTTGTCTTGGTGAAGCCAGTTTGCACACTTACTGTTGTTGCACAATGGCTGGTCAAATCACTGTCCTTGGCCTCTCTGATAGAGCTTTTAGTTGTAGTTGACTTACAAATAGATACCTCTATACTGGAGAGAGCTGTGGTAGGTCAGTAATATTCTCCCCAGCTGTAAGCAGTTGAGTTGAAATTAGGGATGAGAGCTCAAAATAGGAAATACTAGCCACCACAGCAGCCATAGAAGTCATCTGCAGTAGCTCGCAAAAGCTCCAATGCTTCATAATGTTCATTGTTCTCACAATGCCTAAAAATGTCTCACTGAGATGTCTTGGCAATGTTTGCAGCTGGGAAAGAGTCAGCTTTCAATAGTTTTAAGGCTGACAGTGTCGGCACAGACTGCTAGCCAGGTGGTGACTAAGCTGTAGATTTCTGACTGAAGAAAGAAACCAACATGCTTTGAGCTATGTTTTAAACCCGTGTGTACTCTTTCACTTCTTAGGTAAGCAATACATCTATAAGAACAGACCACTGTCATGCAAGCAAAACATTGCAATGGAATTATCTGAAACTGTCAGTGTCAGTTTTAACACTTGCAAACACAGCCACAAATGTCCGTGGGTGTCTGAACTACATATTTTGTTACAAGCAGTAAGGTCTAAATCCTGGGGCCCTCACTGGCTAATGTAACCATAGTGATTTCCTTTCAGTTACCAGACTTTGACTTTTCATGAAATAGAGAAGGAAAGTTTTGGAGAGAAATTTAGAGTTGATCCAACATTGAACTGACACCAACTGCTGAACATATTTTGATGCTGCAGAGAAATAAGGATCTTTAAGAGAAGCAAACTTTCCATACAGAATTTGAGGAAGCAAGGAATACAATTAAGAACTGACCATGGCTCCTGGAAATACTATTTATTTATTTATTTTAAAGAAGGAGAAATAGAAGGTACTGCTCCCACACAGAAAAATGATCTTAGTGATCTTTCCACCACAGGAAAGCTTTTCCCAAACGTCTGGGTAGTAATATAAGATTAGTTGCCCCCTGAGACAAGACATAAGTCAGAGAAGTGTTATCTGTGTTTCAAAACTTCATCAACCACCATTACAGCAGGCAATTTACAACAGTAAGCCTACTGAATTCCATTTTACTACAGCGAAACTGAACTAATTCTTCCATTTTTCCCTACATGTTCTCAGGAAGATTATGTTTGTTGAATTAACTGCCCAGTCTCTTGCAGATATAGAGCTCTTTCTCAGTGGATGCTATTTCACTGCTCAATACAGAGATATTTATCTATTTTACCATGTCTTTAATCCAGGAGATGTCCAAGAGCTAACATTCATTTGGTTGTCTTAAAACAACAGGACTGACGTGCTGCCCAAGAATTGAGATTCGCTATAATCCCATCCCCAGTAACAACCAGCATCAGATGCTACATGAAAAGATACAAGAATCTCCAGAATACAGAAGGGAATGATCTCTCCACAGCTTTATAGGTCAGACTAAAAGTAGAACAGTTTCAGAGCACAACAACTTCCCTGTTAAATTATATTTCTCTTAAGGTTTATTTATGACACATTTTCCTCAGCCTATTTTAAAGATTGCAAATTGGATGCCAGGTTGACTTCTATCATTAAAAATCACAAACTGAAAAGCAATCCAGGAAAGCAATTGATTTCATTCATCTTAAATTATGAGAAATTAGGGGAGATTTCTGCTTGAGAGCCGTGGTGAGTGCTCAAGTGAGATCAGCTTCTGGCTTTGTGCAGCAGAGCTCAGGGTGAAAGGGAAGGAATCAGGACTGTTCCTTTTTGATAATCTGCTAATTAAAATAGTTAGAGCAAGCTGTTCAAGTCCTAGATTTACCATCTGATTTTCTATCCTGCCCCAAAGAAAATGCATCTGGTAAGTTTGCTGTAGGATGCTTCAGAAAGCCAATCTAGTAAAAGGAATGAAATATTAGGATAAGAGATAGCAATGAGGGGCAGAACTGTCCCTAGTTGTTTCCTAAACACCATTCTCCATTCCATTTATTAGCTCTATGATTACTGTCTGTGAGAAGTCAATCTCCAGGGAACAGATGTTCATATTATCCTGAAATACCTAGGGATGTTGTAATCAGCTGAAAGCAAGCAGGAAAACATAATGTTTGGTAATCTGTTAAATTTATTACCATACTCAAACAGATACCAAAGCCACTCATGCTATAAATAAATGAGAAACTTAGACATCCATCCAGAAGCAACAGATTGATCTAGAAAGTCCTTCAACTAGCTACAGTGTTTATCCCTAAGCCTTTCAGCAAACAATGATGCAAAGGTACCAATTCTGTATTAAAGCATTATGTGATCAGGTAAAGCAAATAAGAAGCAATAAATGGAAAAGGATCATTCCACTAAGGCTGTACTTGACTGCATCTGTACCACATAATCAGGAACCTTAAAAGTAATTTGCCATATTCCTTCTGTGACTATGGCACAGCACTGTACCCCACTTTGTGCTGGAGCACCACCTACCTAGCCACCTGTATTGGATTTATCTCTGAACAGAAGTCCCCAAACAGAACTATTTTGTTCAGGTAAGAATTAGAAATTGGAGACTCACTGCCATTACCACAAAGGAGAAATTCCCCATAATCCATCGCTGCTCATATCACAAACTACACTGCAACTTAATCACTGTCTTGGCCATCCAGCAAAACTAACAAACAGCCAGTATCCTGTCACAGCTTCTATTTATTGTCACCATCTCCTCCTTGCCACAGATCAGCTTTATAGGTGCAAGAAAACAGCTGCAGCTATCCCATATTTTGCTTCACTGCCACTTGTTTTCTATTCATGTCCACAAACATTCTCTGTTTATCAGCGTTATCTTCAGAAAAGTGAAGCCTTCTGAACCTCCACATTTCACATGTCTCTGACACCAATGAAAGACTTTCATCAGCTCTGTAATAACTTAAGCAAGTCCTATCAAAAACTGTCACTGGGAGAACGTTACGTTTTATCTTTAAACAAAGGTGGCACAGACTACATAGCTTGGCCAGCTGCAAGTGGAGATTTTCTGTCTAAATATAAGTGGATTTTAGCCAAAAAAAAAAAAAAAAAAAGGTATCTTTCTACTCAGTGGAGGCATCAGGGAGAAGAAACAAAAAAAACAGCCATATTTGTCAAATAAGGAATAAAAGCATAGGCAGAATTTGAAGGACTTATTTCACTCCTGAAATCATAGTGAATTTCCTTCCCTCTGTGAATGGAAATTTTCTAATTTGCAAAGCAGTGAAAACTTACCAGTAGCAACTAGCTGTTTGCTTCTTTTTAAATGAAAGAAATTCACGAGGGCTTTTAGCAGACAATGTAAAGGCACTGCAATTACTCCAGAAGTAAACACTGCTTGGCCAACAACCCATGGATCTCAAGTCCCTTAGCATCCAGTAGCCTCTATGGCCTATATCACATCAATCAGAAAAATTAAGTACATCCCAAATCTACACCTTCTCCGTTAGTGATCATTGGTCACTATGATGTGCTTTAACTTCTTCACTCATACTTGTGATGCAACTGTCACTAAAAAACACTGAGGGGTATAAAGCTGTGAACAAAAGCATTGCTACAGGTACTATCGTTGCTGTCTCAAGACAGACCCAGAAAACTAATATTAAGGAAAAAATAATAATGATAACAATCTCAGAATAGTATCCAATCCTTTTAAGGTCACGGTGCTGGACAGGGTTCATTGGAGAGCCTCAATATTCAGTAACTGGCTCTAGCAAGTCAGGAAGCCTTGAAGGTCTATCTTGGTTTTCCTCTGGCAAGAATTTTAGTTACTTTTTATATTAATTTTTTTTACATACACAAGATTTTTTTGTTAATAAACAACAAACAGATGCAAGATAACACTAAAATAGCATAACAAAGAACAGAGTACGATAGCAAATAGGTCACCAGATGCCAAGCCATGGACTACGAGGGCCACAGTCATTCAAGAAAGTGTCACTGCAGCCCTGGCAGCAGATGTAAGTTTCTTCTGACATCCTGACCCAGAAGGCATGGAAGAGCAAACAGGCTTGGCCTCTGCCATAGCCCCAGGCATGGCCCCAAGCTGCTGTCTCATCCTGCTTTTCCCTTGTTTCCTCTGACTAGCAAATAAAAAATGCAGCAGCATTTGCCTTCAGTTGAGAACAGTAAACACACCCTAGGATCTTTCAAAAATCCATAATTTTTCTCATCTCATTTTTCAGGGAGGTAAAAACTATTCTGGACTATAGTTTCACAGCCACTCTGAGCTGCCCCAAGCTGCCCTTTCCCACCTCACCATTAGTACTCGGGCAGACAGAGTGGTGACAGGGTCAGAAAGCTTACTTATGTAAAAGAAAAATACCACAGCAAAAATTATATTGACAAGGTCCATTTTCAAACTAGATCAGTTTTCCCTGCTTCCTAACTAGCTATTCTGATGAGCACTGACACACAGGAAAGGATGGGCATAGTGGTCATCTTGATTTTGACTGAGGTGAAAACCCTTGGATAATTCATTCTCAGGGAGATTTTTTTTTTTTTTTTTTTGCCATAAGGATTAAAGACTGATTTAATACACCAGAAGGCAGTGCTGCCATTCAGTGAGACCTGCACAGGCTGGAGAGTCAGATAGAACCTTATGAGATTCAATAAGGGCTTCTGTAGCGTCCTACACCGTGAAAACAATAACCACAGCATCAGTTGAGGTTAGGGGCTGAGCTGCTGGAAAGAAGCTCTATAGAGAAGGAACCCAGGTATCCTGGTGGACAACAGAATGGCCATGAGCCAGAAGTGGGCCCTGATGGCCAAGAAAGCCAATTGTATCCTGAGATGCATCAGAAAGAGCACTGCCAGGAAGTAGAGGGAGGTGATCCTCCTCCTCAACTCTGCCCTGGTGAGGCCACATCTGGAGTAATGTGACCAGTTCTGGGCTCCCCAGTTCAACAAAGACAGAGACTAGAGAGAGTTCAGCAGAGAGCCATAAAGGTGATTAGGGGCCTGGAGCATCTCCCTTCTGAGGACAGGCTGAGAGATCTGGAACTGTTCAACCTGGAGAAGACTGAGAGGTGATCTCATCACTGTTTAGGTATTTATAAAGCGTAGGAGTCAAGTAGATGGTGTCAGGCTCTTTTCAGTGTTGCCCAGAGACAAAACAAGGACAAATGGACACAAACTGGAATACAGGAAGTCCCAAACAAATGTGATGAAAAATTTATTTAATGTCAGTGTGACAGAGTACTGGAACAAGCTGACCAGAGAGGTTATGAAGTCTCCTTCTTTGGAAACATTCAAAACCTGCTTGGATGCTTTCCTGTGCTGTAGGCAATCTGCTTTTGCAAGGGGGATTGGACTAGATGATCTCCAGAGGTCCTTTCCAACCCCTGTGATTCAATGATTCTGCAATTTTTAACTTTGCTTTATCTATAACCTCATTTGCAAAACAGAAAAAAAAAAACAAAAAACACCAAGTCCAGTCCCCCCCCCCCCCCCTTTTTTTTGTATGGAAATGTCAAATCGCAACTTTCTCCATTAAGCTACTCAGTTTTCCAAGTAATTATCATTCTCCCTTGTTCCTTATTTTGCAAAAAAGAGAGACTGAGCTTCCATATCTTAATCAGTGCTCAGGGTTATTAGTCATATGCCTTCAAACTGACTAATGAGTTATTTGCTCTTGCTTATAGTCTTGTACAGTGTACATATAAGACATATAGTATGTGTCCACACACTATAAAATGCTTTGAAATGTGGATTGCCATGAAACTGATGACGACACAGGATTTTTAGGTTTTTAATCGTATTAACCATATTAAATTGGCCAACTCAATTAGTTATCCAATTGGTTATGCTATTAATAAGATAAAAACAAAGCAAGTCTTTTATTATCAGCACTAAAAATAACCTGGATTCTGTTCTGAGGATTTAGTGTCAATGATTCATGCATCCAGACTGACTACCCACAAAAGCCAAAAGAAAGTTTTCTGCAGAAAATTTGCATCCATATTGTTAAGTCAGAAACCATGATATTAGATCATCATGTAAGCAGCTTAATACTTAAATTATGAAGCTCATGATAAGTTGCAGAGGAAAGCTTTTTCTCAAGCTGCCTTTTGTAGAAAAATCCTGGATGCAAAGCAAATATTTACAGCACATTTGGTTTGCAGTGACCGCAAGATGACAGATTCAAGATTTGGAGGACAGCTGGAAAGGTGAGCAGCAGAGTTAAGGCTCTGGACTTCAGGACTGCAAAATAGATCTTGTTTGAGTAATTGCCAGTTAAAATTCACCATCAAGCAGCCATGCAGGGGAAATGATTTTTAAAGAGAACTTAATGAGATCAAGGAACATACTATCCCGTTATGCATGAAGACTGGGGACTTCAGCAGAAGGCACATCTGGCTAAGACGGGTACTTCTTGATGAACTGAAGCACAGAGGGAGCATACAAAGGGTGGAAGCAAAGCAACAAAACTGTCTAGAAAAGCAGCAAAGTCTGGCAAGGAGAAGAGACAGGAGAAGAAATCTTATTGCAGCCTATAATTGCCTCAAGAGTTAAAGACAAAATTAAAAAAGGGAGTCAAAAAACTGGCATGATATAATGAAAAGCAACAGCTACTAACTAGTTGCACCTTGCCATGTTCAGAGTGCATTACAGGAAAGACTTTTTTTCCCCCCACCAGAGAAACACTGCACTACTGGAAGCATCCACTCTAAGGTGGTAAATTTCCAACCTCGAGAGTTTTCAAGATTTTCTAAGGGAAGCTGTGGATGACCTGAAACTTAATGATAGTTCTGCTTCAAACAGGAGCTTGGACTGGAAACTCTTAGAGGCCTTTCCAACAGCATGTCAATAGCTTTATTATACTATAGCAGTGTCACTAGTATCTTCAGCATTATTAGTGCTGAGTGCAAAATACCTCCACTCAGAAAAGTATCATGAAGTAGAAACGTCAAGATGCTCCCTTATTCCCATTTTTAAGATACAAACACAAAATGTTACAGTTATTCATTTGAAAGTACCAGAGAGATAGGTGGATCATATGATTTTCAGTCCTGATTGCTCTAAAGATAAGCAAACGGATTTCAAACACCAGAGCCTCAAAAATAAAAACAGCTCCTACCTAATCTATATAGAAGTAAATTCATCAAAAAAATATATTAACAACAACAACAACAAAAAACCCCATACACCTAACCACCATACTACATAACTGTTTTATGTAAAGGCATTAAGAAATATCTGTAGGTATTGTAGAGTTAACCCAACCTCATCTTGACATATAAGTAACTTCCCTCCTACATTGTTCAGCATCTTCCTGAACTAAGTAGTCTGGCCATGGTTTGCTCTTCTCAGTGCTTTCATATTAACCCCAGTACAACGCAGCATTCAGGCAGGGTTCCGTGGCTTTCTGTCCAGTGCTAATAAAATTAACATGACAATGCATTATGGCTTACACAGCAGTGTACGAGAAAAAATTCAAACTACTCCTATCTGCTCCCAGGCTAGCAATCAGCTCAGCTTTGCCTTCAGCACTGTTCACTGACACCATGAGCTCCTATTGCTGTGCCAGCTTCCACAGACATGCAAGTGCTCTTCGTAATGGGCTCATAGTTCACGCCTGCTGAGCTAAATGGAAATTACAAGAAAAACATCAAGTGCTTCAGAAACAACTGCCATCAAAAGAGAGGTTGCTTTCCCATTCTCTTTCTTATAGGTACCAAGGGAAGCATTAGTTTAATTTCTCCATTTTTCTGCAAAGTTTTGATTTTACAGGAACTTTACAGTGCTCCATCTTTTTCTTAGTTTGCTTTACTCCTAATGTCACATATCAAGCTGTAGACATTCAAAGATAATCCATGCCCACCTCATTAAGAGCCAGTCTTTCAGTAAGGAACTACCTTCAAGCAGTTCACACTAGAACCTCAGAAATACTGTTTCCTATCAAATGCCCATCTTCATTCCTACATATAGATAATTTCAAACCTAGCTGGCAATTTTATGGCAGTATTGCCTTTCGTTCGAAAAGAATCATAGAATTACATAATGTCCTAAGTTGAAAGGCACACGCAAGGATTGCTGAGTCCAACTCCTGGCTCCACAAAGGACCATTCCAAATGCTTACCATATTTCTGAGTGCTTTGTCAAAAGACTCCTTGAACTCCAACAGCTTGGGGCCACGACTACTTCCCTGGGCAGCCTGTTCCATGCACACTGCCCTCTGGTGCAGAACTTTTCCCTAATCATCATCTGATCCTCTCCCAACACAGCTCCACGCTGTTCCCTGGGGTCCTGTCGCAGTCAGCATTGCTCAGCACTACCCCTCCACTCCCTGTGAGGAACTGTAGGCTACCATGAGGCCTCCTCTCAGCTGAAAGAGAAGCTAAACAGAATTTTGTGGGAATACACAAGATTTTAAGCGTGGGATTTTAACCTATGTGTTAAATAATGCCAAGTTAGTGAAGTGCAAATATTGTAACAAAAGTCTCAGAAGCAGTAATAAATACAAACATGCATCAAAATGCTGAACAAAGTGTAACAAAATCAATTATTTTTTTTTCAAGAGCTGAGAGATATTCTGCTTTTTGCTTTGCTTCTTACACTAATGACTGAAGACACTGGATGCCACTTTTACCACATTGCTATTAAGAGGACTTCTACTACTGACTGTAAAGAATAACATTGGATCCCAGTACAGTAACAATGAGTACCTTCATTTCCAACATGCTAGACTTATAATGAAGCTAATCTTGTTCCTGGCTGTGCTTTGAACAATAAAGAGAATCATCATTACAGTTATGCAGACTCCTGCCAGATCTCTGCTTCTTTTTGCAAGACACAACTGTGATGCTGCATACTTAATTTAATTGTGAGGTTATAAGTGCCAACAAGGTTTTTGAGACATACCTTTGGAGAATTACTGGCAGTTCTGAAGAGGAAAAAAAAGAAAAAAGGGAAATCATAGGGCACTTCACTATCAACCAGAGCTACCAATTGGAACAATCTAAATAGCCATAATTCACACAGCTTTTTCTCCTGCAGAAATCCTGCATCTACAAGTGATGCACCATTTCTGAGAGAAAACACAATTTTTGCAAAACTGAAGCTTGCTTAGGAAATGTTAAAAACAAATTAAAGTTTATCTTAGGGAAATGGATTTTTTTCTATTGTCTTGTAGTCAGGGAGCCTTCCTATCTTGTTTCCACAACAGAAGTCTAGTTCACAATAACCACATTCTCTTGCGAAGAAAGACAGAACATAGAATAATTCAAGAATATTTTCAACCTACTTCCCCCTCTTCTCACTACCTTGGGCTGAGAAGGGGAACCAGATAGCATGTGCTGAATCAGTCTGCACTTGAAAACAAATGAAGAAGGAACACTAAATTATGTCCTTCAAAACAAAAGCAGATACAGTCAGAGTGCATATCCAATACACATTGGCCAGCTGGTTTAATAAAGATATACAGCTAAGCAATGTTGATTTAGTAGAATTTCTACTTTCTTACTCCATAATTTGGAGGAAGAATATTCTCCCCTAATTGTTGTGCAATATCTGGAACAGATCACAATGTATAGATCAAAAATTACACAGGACTGAAAAAAAGAAATCACCATTGATATTGCCTTGTCTTAAAATAGATCATTTGCAGGTGAGGGCATGAAACTTGTGTAGGTTTTCCAAGATGAACCAGAGGAGAGCTTTACTGAACAAGTGCAAAAACCTTCCTCTGAGGCACTAGCATCCTCACAACACATAAAAGAGCGTGCCTTTTCCAAATCGCAGTACAGCACTTCACCACAGCCTCAACACTCTACCTTTCCCTTTTTCTCTGTATCCGGTAAGCATAGAAAATAACCTTCTCCAGTTAATCATATCTTGGAATACCTGCAGGATTTACACATATGGTATTCTACATGTATTGCAATGTTTCAGTCAGTATTCCGATCGTCACTCCACATTTAATTTTAAATTGCAATTTCAGTTATGTTTCTCTTGATTAAGTTATACTATATTTGAATTGCATCTTATTTTCAGTGGTGCTGCAAGTTATTTGGTTATTGAATGATTCCTAATGATTTCATTTACATTTAAGATCAGTATATATCCCATCAGTATCAATATACACTGATATCTATTAAAAGTATAACGTTGATGTGCTTTTTGCTTACTACCCTTAAACTCATTTGGAGTTCTAACAATTGATATTGAATTGATCCACAGTGGTTACATAATTGCAAAATATCTTTTTTTGGGGGGGAAGGGGGAAGCTAAGAATTGCATTCCAGATGTTAATTTTTAGCCTTTTACTTAAACATATAAAACAATAGCAGAACTTAGATTAGGATGATCTTGGAAAGAGGGAAAACAGAAAAAGTCTTTCAGATCACACTGCTGAACGTGGCAGATTAAAAGATTCCTTCTATTTTGCTCTTAAAACAGTCTGGAGTCTTTGAAAGAGGAAAGTAAATGCTAGTATAGCAAACATTTTAATGCTCCTATATTCCACTGTAGTCCATAAATTATCAGATAAGCAGGGCAAGACCAGCGTGCCCCCCAGAAAGTTTGATTATAATATAGCAATGTATTTCACGTATTCTGTTGTGCTGAACTGGTAAACCACATAGTGAAAATTACTTCCCCATTTTAATACACCTCTACTGGTTTCAAAGAGATGCAGAAGCTAATGATGAAAGAAAAATTCCATCTTTGTACTTATATCATCTATACACATCACACAACAAAATTATTCAAATATATAATAAAACAAAAATAATAGAAATTAAAAAAAAGGAATAGTTTTGTATGAGAGCTCTTCAGTCTATTATTTACTAGAACTACAAACTGCTTTGTAACTTCAGTTACAGAAGGTAGGTCATTGTTCATTTTCTCTCCTATAAGACATTTATATTAACTAAGTGAAGTTTGGTGCCAGTGTTTATTTATGAGGTTGATTAAATTCAGGTTAAGAAACAATTTGGCATTTTGAGGAAAGTACAGTAGTTTCTTTTATTCACATTTTCACAAAGTCTCTCGCTTACCTGAGACTGGTATGTAGGTTTTAACTAACTCTTAACCTCCTACACCTTAATAAAATGCATCACAGAAGCCAAGATAATGAAAAATCTCTCATGTTTCTATCAGCTTTATGTTACAGAAATTAGCTCAGCAACCAGGTCACTTGAAGTCTAACAATATTTACATTTTAAAAGTGAAATCAGTAGTAAAAACAAGATGAACTTGTTTATTGAGATGTTTCTAAACATGCTGAGCATCTTTAGAAATGGGGAAGACAAAGTTCTGTTTTTGCCCCTATTTCATTGCAGTTTGGAGTTAAAGGAAGTCTTCTTAACTTCCACTGCCCTACACGGAGCCACTTCACCCCACCAAATTAACTCCTAATTTAGTCTAGACTTGAAAGATAGTTTTGGTGCAAAATTCACTTGAGCTCATAATCCTTTAAATTCTGAAAGAAGCTGAGCTGAAGTTTAGGAAGCTCTCCTTAATCTTCTAAAGCTGACAGGGGGTAACGTGAGCCAACTGGGATACAGGGCAGCATATGGAAGTTTCTCCAGGTAATCCAACCATAGAAGTAATTACACACTCCAAACTCAACGAGACCCCAGCTGGGCAATGCCTTCCATCCTACATCTGAAACCAATTTAACTGAAATCAAAAATATGTTCATCAATAATGAGTATGTGTGCACACAAGAGAGCCTGTGTTCTTGCTGCAAGAAGTTTCAAACTCAAAATTGGAGAAGGGCCAGAGCCAAACTGAGGTCCAGCAGATATTCTGCTCTCGTTGTTGATGCTAATGATACACAAGGTTACTAGCTACAGTGCATATCCATCCACATGTGCTCACACATTTCCAGTTTGATATACAGAAATAGGAAATTCACACAGTGAAGGAGAAAACAGCAACAACAACAAAAATCACCTAATTCTAGCTTATCAGACTTCATCACATGCAAAAAAAAGCACTATACATCAGAACAATTTTATCATTGGTGCTTAGACATTTATCACCAGGACGATGACTATGTCTGGGAAAAACAGAGTGACATTTCACAGACTTACAGAACGATTTATGTTGCAAGGGACCTTAAAGACAACATAGCTCCAAATTCCTGCTACGGGCAGACACCTCCCACTAGATCAGGTTGTCTAAAGTTGCACCCAGCCTGGTCTTTTTGAGGAAAGAATAGCTCTATTAGAAATACTGAAGTAACATTATTTTTCAAGAGTATTCTAGCTTTTTACTTTTGTTATAGTATGTACAGTTAAGCAAAAATATTCCACATGTTTCAAAAAAAAAAAAAGATTTAAAAAAATATTGCAATGGACAGCTATCTGCAGAAATAGAATTTCAGTGGTTTTTCTCTTTTTTTTTTAAACTCTGAATTTGAAAAATTCCTAAATACAAACATTAAATACAGCCTGATATACTCTTGTATCTAGACAGTTGCTTTAGATCTGAGAAAGTCGTCATAATCTTAAAAAAAATCTGCAGCCAACCACCACTGTAAATATGAAAGATTCAGATACTATTCACACACCTTAAAGCTTGAAGCCACAAAACTTCCAGCAAATTTTACAGGGTAGAAGATAGTTAGTCATTAAAAATCTCACCTCACATATACCACTACAAAAATGTAGAAAATCATTATACTAGAACACATTCCAAGATGATGGTACATGGTATGCTGGCATTTCATTCTTCACTGATATATATAAATAGGAGAAAAATGAGGCTGTATTCTGAAAACAAAAAGCAACTACAAGCACAACAATTACTTGTTTTAAAACAAGTTATGTAATTTGGATTATTGCTGTTCAGATATAATTTATCACTGAAATAACCTTTAACTTCTTTTTTAGAAATGAAAACTTACAATGACAGGGACACTCAAAAATCACAATCTGCAACTCCTCATTTTCTTCATTAAAATACTGAATGAAGAACTCCCGGATTCTATGAAATAGAAAAAAATACAACTCTATGACATAAGAAATCTGAAGATACTTTTACAATGAAGCTTGGGTTTTCTCTCCTCTTTAATATTCATTGATGTGACACATTTTTGTACAGTGCAGCACAACTTTAGGGCATAGGTTCACCATCTCTGCTCTAGTGCCACCAACAGCAGTATTCTAAATAAAGCAAAACTGGATGAAATAAAGATGGAGACAGACCAAGATGCTAAATATAGCAACTTATTTCATTCTGCTAGCTACAGCCAAGAGACAGTTTTGTCTGGGTTTTTTTTTTGTTTGTTTGTTTTTGTCTGATCACATCCTTAAGATACCTTGTAGCCTATCTTGGCTATTTTTCCTCTCTGATTGAGCTTTGAGTACCATCACACAAAACTCCCTATTGTTAGCTTTTTTTCCCCCTTCATGACATGACAGTTATACAAAAGCAGCTTTAAGATCTAGAGAAAATATAAAGGAAAGAAAAAAATTACATGTAGTTGGAATTCCTATTTTGTGTGCACTACAAACAGCATGGGCTGTGCTGAATTACATTGAAGACAGAGGATACGAAGTAAAGATCTGAGCTTTAAGAATTGAACTTGTATCAGCTATTTTGATACTTTTTCTATGTAAAAATTGAAATAGTGTAGGATAGAAAGCAGACACAGCATGTGAAGACTGTACAAGAACATCATTTTACCCCTTCATCCAGCTCCCATCTGCTCTCTGCTTGTGTAAGAGAGCAGAGGGAAACTTCTACTGGAAGGTGCCTGTGTAGGCAAGAGGGGACAAAAGTCTTTCAATGTCAAGTTTCTTTACATTGGGCCAAGCGTAGTCACAGTTCAGCAAGGCACTTCTTCAGAGATTAAATTAATCTGAGGCAAATCCTGATGGAACTATATAGTTCATATCTCTGTGAGATGCAATATTTCAGGCAGAAAGGCTTTCTGAAAGGTAACAACAGCGCTTTGATTTCCACATGTTCTTTAGAAGCCACTAAAGATGAAGAGAGGAATTCACATCAGACAGCTTTTATGCTCTCTATTTCTTCAAAAATTACAGTCCAGACTAGGTCAGGTTGACAGAAGTGAGGCTTTCCCTTACATAAAAGAAAATCTTACCCAACCAATTTTTTCTATATCTATAATGTCACTTCACTTTTACTGCTAAGTATGTGACAAAAATGACTTGCCAATTAAAAAGGGGGACAGGGGAGAAGGAAGATAAGGAGGATAAAACTGGTAATCTACATAATGCTGTTCCAGCAATTTTTTAAGAACTCCATCAGATATAAAGAACACAGTCAATTTTTCCAAGTGGAAAAGCTGTCCTTTAAAAAAAAAAAATCACTAAATTCATAAAGAGAAAGACAGTGAGGGAGTAAGACAAGAAACTTTTTAAAACAATTTCTTTTTAAACCAGGTGTAAAGTTGAAGGACTACCTAAATTGCATTTCCCCTAAACTACAGCGTGATCATCAGGAGAAGATACTCATTTTCTATGGGGCAATGTCTGCTTGCCAAGGACAGAAAGTCCCTCAGTCCCTGGGCTGAAGTGAAACGTGTCCAGCTCTCAAAGATCTTTACAACTGGCAACTGCAGCCATTGCAGAATAAGTTATTCTGCAGTTCTGTTTGCTCATTCTCAGGTTTAGGGACTGTTGGTGTTACTGGATTGCAGGTAGAATATTTCAGAATGAAGACAGTGAATACACTAAGGTGTCCTCAATGGTATGCAATGCTATTTGACTGAGATCAGCTAAATTCCGCTGTTTTCATGTAAAAGGAAACCTTACAAGAAAATGTGGTCTGCAGGCTGGAGATCTCGTGACCTGTACATTGGAGACCCTCTGGCACAAGAGGCTTTGAAAGCCCATGGCCAGGGGTGTGTGGGCAAATCACTGCCACTGGCAAACAGTGTGAATTAGACGCTAACACAAACAGGCCAAGACTCATTGTAATGGATAATGACAACATACTGCATCCAGTTCTGGGCTCCTCAGTTCAAAAAAGACAGGGATCTCCTAGAAGGAGTCCAGTGAAGGGCCACAAAGATGATAAAGGGCCCCGAGCACCTCCCTTATGAGGAAAGACTGAGTAACATAAGTCTGTTCAGCCTGGGGAAAGAAAGACTGAAGGGAAATCTGATTAATATTTATAAATATCTAAAAGGAGGTGGGCGGCAAACAAATGAGGCCAGGCTCTTCTCAGTGATGTGTAGTGATAGGCTGTTGCTCCTTGTCCTAAAACCTGAACATCGGATGTTCCACAAAAACATGCGGTAGAACTTCTTTACAGTAAGTGTGACAGAGCACTGGAACAGGTTGCCTAGAGAGGTTGTAGAATTTCCTTCTGTGAAAATATTCAAGACTCGTCTGGACACCTACCTATGTAACCTATTGTAAGGTACCTGCTTAAGCAGGGGGGTTTGGACTCCGTAATCTCGTGAGGTCCCTTCCAATCCCTGCAATTCTATGATCCATAAACTTCCTGCTGCATTACTGATATTCAGCTACCAAACAGAAATTTATGTTAAGTTATTCAGCATACATGCAAAATAGAAAAAACCCTTCTTATTACTTCTCTAGGACTACACCCTTACCATGTACTTCCAGCAGTCCTGGAGGGAGAAAAGGCTCTCTTATTCTGGAATACCTCTGAACCTAGAGCTGGACAACAGAGTAGCTGACCATCTCTGGGTGCCTGACACATATTTCCAAAATGACAAGAACTCCTTTGTCCAGGGAGTGATGGTGAAAAAAACAAACGATTCAGTACCATCCAGATGGGACAGTCCTTTATGGCCTACGGTATGTTCTGGGTGTTTCCTGTTTGTTTGTTTTAAATCAGATGTATGGATAGTGATTTTAGGTGCAGGTATTATCAGTGTGCTCCTTTTTCTTGGTTTCTCACTGCAGCTTTAGAAGTCAGCAAATATTCCATATACTGCATAACAATACAGCCAACAGCTCTCCAAAAGGCATGAAAGTTATTTTTCCTAGCTATAGCTAGTAAAAACATCTCTTTTCAGCTCTTCTGAGTATGTTAATGCTACTAACAAGATCTTTAATACAGATCTTGCCTAGTGATCTATTGTAACTTACATAAACCCTTCCAAGATTTCTCACACAGTTCTTTAGAATGATATGAAATATAAAATCTGGGAGTCACCTAAACAAATACAACCAGCATTTAGTAGAGAATACAAAGACATTTGTAAATTTAAATGAATTATTTAAGGGTTATCAACACATCTGAATATAGGTTTGCTTTAATCTGCCTTGATCTAACATTGCTGCTTCACATCACAACTGCTACTTTTTACAATACAACCTATATTAACACCTGTAGATAAAATATATTCTAGAAAAGAACAAATATAACACAACAATAATGTTCAAAATATGTAATTAAAACTAAACCAAATTATGTCTTATGTTGAGATTGCTGCAGAGCTTGAGTGAGCTTTGGATTATTTTAAGTTAAAGTAGTTTTGCTGAGGAAAGCACACTACTTGCTTGAAACAACTTTGATTGCTGTTATCATTCAACAGCAAAAACCCCTGGAGAACATAAAACTGATAACATACTTCCGTAAATCTGGGGGAAAAAAAAAGCATTAAACCTAGATTAAATGCCTTAAAATTGTACCTAAGATAGGACTGGAGAGAAAAAAAAAAACTGCTGCAGCAGTCCAAAACGAAAATAGTTGAAGAAATATAACTTACATCTTACCAAAAATAAAAGTTTGATGTGACCTCAGCCTATAAAGTCACAACCTTTTAAAAGATATCACTACCCATGCTCTCAGAGAGACCCTTCCAATCCATCCACTCAAGCTTCATAAGAAAAAAAAAAATTAAAGCTATTATTTTGACTCATCATAATTTTTCTTTTGAACTCATTAGGTGAACAGGCCACACACTTTCTACCAAGGCATGCAAGGTACTTTGATACAGCCAGATCTGTTCTGTTGCTTCGGCTGTAAAAAAGTAAACGAGGAACCCATGAGGAAACAGCTGATAGATTACAAACTGTCATTACTACCTGCTAAACAGAGCATGGAAAAAACATGTCTTTCCAATTGCCTTCAGACTCTCCTATTGTTCCTTTCAATCAAACTGAAATCCTGTTCAGTAGAGCAGGTATGATGAGAGGACTTTTTGGCTTGAAAACCTCACAACCCTCGCCAACACAAATAACCACCAACATTCCATGTGTTCCTCATACAGGAAGGACGCAGCCTCATCATCACCAGCCAAGCACAGAAAGAGGTGCTCTGCTGTTGTGCTGTCAACCACGTTCACAGCTCTACTGCTGTGCTGTGATTTCCCTAAGACAAGGTTGCTGTTTAGATGCATCTGGTGGGCAGTATTCACTCTCACAGCAAAAACACATGTAACGTTTCAGTCCCACAGGAAATACCTGAATGAAGACAGAGGTAACAATGAACTGAAGGAAGAATGAAGTTAGGAGACACTGAAGTAAGTTTCATATCACAGATGGCAATTAGCACACTGA